>NC_133666.1:171489569-171745971 GCF_037893015.1 Macrotis lagotis
TTGTTCTTCTGGTTCTGCTTGCTTTACTTTATATCAGTTCATGAGTCTTCCTAGGTTTCTCTGAAATCATTCCCTTTCTTATTTCTTTTTTTAAATTAAATTTAAAATTTTTTTTGATAGGTATTGGGGTTAAGTTATTTACCCAAGATCACACAATTAAGTAAATATTAAGTGTCTGAGGCCGGATTTGAATTAAGGTCCTCCTGACTCCAGGGCTGGTGCTTTATCCATTTTGCCATTTAGCTAGCTCCCCCTCCCTTAACTCTTATGGCATAATAGTATTCCATCACAGTTTTATGCTCTAGTTTGTTTAGCCATTCCTCAATTGATGAGCAATCCTTCAGTTTCTAATTCTTTGGCAGCACAGTTATAAATATTTCTATACATATTGAGTCCTTCAAAGAGTAGTTGTTAATTGATCAAAGTAAACATGGCAAATCTCCATTGGTATAGCCCAGTTGTCTGTGCTTGGCCCTGTGTTGCTTAACATTTTTATCAGAGATACATTGTATGCTCATCAAATTTGTAGGCGACCGGCAGAGCCAAGATGGCGATAAGAAAGAATCTTGTCTTAGGTGTTCTCTCATAAAACTCATAAGCTGACTCCAATTAAACTTTCTAGAGACAGAACCCACAAAGGGACCCAGGGAGGCAGTTCTCCTACTCAAGGTAACTTGGAAAAGAGCAGAAAGGCTCTGCTTCCCGGGGTCGGAGGGGTGGCCCACCAGAGGAGTGGCCCGACAGAGTGAAAGAACTTCAGCCTCCTGGAGGAAGCCCCAGGGTGCTGGGAGCTGGGAGCCGGGGAGTTTCCTGAGCTACACCCTGGGGAGCACCGGGCACAAAACCTCTGCCAGAGCAAGCACGTGAAGCCCAGCCCTCAGGGCACACAGCTAGCACCCAGATCCAGGAACAGAAGCAGGTGGAGCTGGTAAGCAGGAGCCCCCAGGGCATGAGCCCATTGAACCTAGGGAGGGGAGTGAAGAGAGAGACTGCAGAGCTCTGTCCTCTGCCCCTGGAACAGGACTCTGGGGCTCTGACCACATTCAGATCCTGATCACAGCCTAGGGCCCCCCCGCCCCCACCTCAGTCCCGTAGCAGAGGGGGGTGCTTATGGTCATTCACAGACCAGGAGGGAGGACAGAGCCTCACATACTGAGACCCTTGTGGGAGTGTCCCAAAACCTCAGAAAGCACCCCAAAACCAGGCCCAGGCTGGGAAAATGAGCAAGCAGAGAAATAAGAGGAACACCATAGAGAAATATTTTGCAAATGAGCCCAAGAAGGATCAAAATACTCAGTCTGAAGATGAGGAAGCACAAGCTCCTGCATCTGAAGACTCCAAGAAAAACAGAAATTGGGCTCAGGCTATGACAGAGCTCAAAAAAGACTTTGAAAACCAAATAAGGGAGTTAGAAGGAAAAACTGGGAAAAGAAATGAGAGAGATGCAGGAAAAACATGAAAATGAAGTCAGCAGCTTAGTCAAGGAAATCCAAAAAAATGCTGAAGAAAATACATGCTAAAAACCAGCTTAGGTCAAATGGATAAAACAGTTCAAAAAGTTATTGAGAAGAATGCTTTAAAAAGCAAAATTGGCCAGATAGAAAAAGAGATAAGAAAACTCTCTGAGAACAAATCCTTCAAACAAAGAATAGAATTCAGGGAGATTGATGAATTTACCAGAAATCAGGAATCAATACTTCAAAACCAAAACAATGAAAAATTAGAAGAAAATGTGAAATATCTCATTGAAAAAACAACTGATATGGAAAACAGACTTAGGAAAGATAATTTAAAAATTATTGGAATACCTGGAAGTCATGATCAGGAAAAGAGCCTTGACATCATTTTCAAAGAATTACTACAGGAAAATTGCCCTGATATTCTAGAAGCAGAGGGCAAAATAGAAATGGAGAGGATCCACTGATCCCCCTGAGAAAAACCAACCTCTAGGAATATTATAGCCAAGTTCCAGAACTCCCAAGTCAAAGAGAAAATATTACAAGCAGCCAGAAGGACACAGTTCAAATATTGTGGAGCTGCAGTCAGGATCACACAGGACTTAGCAGCAACTACATTGGAAGCTCGTAGGGCTTGGAATATAATATATACTGGAAGGCAAAAGAGATTAGAATGCAGCCAAGAATGAACTACCCAGCAAGGATGAATGTTCTCTTCTAGGGAAAAAGATGGACTTTCAACGAACCAGGGGAATTTCAAATGTTCCTTTTGGAATGGCCAGAGCTGAACAGAAGGTTTGATCTTCAGATATAGGACTCAGGTGAAGCATAGAGAGTGGAGGAGAAGGGGAAAATATGAGGGGCTTAATGATGATGAACTGCATGTATTCCTGCATAGAAAAATGACACTGATAATACTCATATGAACCTTCTCAGTTAATAGAGCAGGTAGAGGGAGCTTTTATAGTTGAAGCACAGGAGAAAGCTGAATTTGAAGATAAAATACGGTGTAAAAATGGAGTCAATAGGAAAAAAAGAAAATTCAATGGGAGAAAGAAAAAGGAGAGGGGGAATAGGCCAAGATATTTCATATAATAAGATTTTTCTTTATTACAATGATCTATTTCAATGATATGGAAGGGGTGGAGGCAAGGGGGAATGGGAACCTTTGCTCTCATCAGAGGTGGCTAGGATAGGAAACAGCATATATACTCAATGGGGTATAGACATCTGGAGTAAGAAGTGGGGACAGGGGGAAGGGGTGGGGATGTGAATAAAGGAGGAGAGGATGGACCCTGGGGGGAGAGTGGTCAGATATAACACATTTTCTTTTTTACTTCTTGCAAGGGGCTGGGATTGGAATGCCTGTCCAGGACCACAGGGCCAGGTGGATGCTGGGCCTAAGGGGTGGTATGGGGGCTCAGGGCCTCTTGGCCCCAGGGCCAGGGATCTGTCTGCTGAGCCACTCAGCGACCCTACAGTAGAGTCAGAGTGAAAGGAGAGAGAAAATATAGTACATGGTAGTGGAGAAATACGAAAGGAGGGAGTTGCAATCAGCAATGGCAACATTGGAAAAATATGGAATTAACTTTTGCGATGGACTTACCATAAAGAATGTGATCCCCCCACGACAGAGTTGTTGGTGTTGGAACAAAGACTGAAGCACGTTTTTTATTATTATTATTATTTGGGGGAGAGTGCAGGGCAAATGGGGCTGGGTGGCCTGCCTGGAGCCTCATAGCAGTGTGATCATTGGTTGTCTGAGGCAGGATTTAGACCCGGGTGCTCTTGGCTCAAGGGCCAATGCTCTGTCTGCCACCTAGCCACCTCTACTATTATTACTATTTTATTTTATTTTGGGTCTTTTTTTTCTGTTTTTTTGTTTTTTTGCAGGGCAGTGAGGTTTGGGTGGCTTGCATGTCATACGGTTGGGTGATTGTTAGGTCTACGGGGCTGGATGTGGGCTGGGTGCTCGGGCTCCAGGGCTGGTGCTTCGTCCATTGCGCCACCTGGCCATACCTACAATTATTACTATTATTTTTTTTTAATTTTATTTTTTTTCTCTCCCCTTTACTTTATCACTCAAGCAAGTCTATATTTATGGGGGGGGAGGGTGTATTTCATTTATTCTTAAACAAGAATATTTTATTAATGTAAAAAAAACCATTTGTACAAAATGAGAATAAAAATAAAAAAAATAAAAAAAATTTGTAGGCGACCCAAAACTGGACTAGACTGCAATACATTGGATAATATTAGAGTAAGGAACTGAAATGAGTCAACAGACTATTCTATTTTATGTAAATTCTATGCAAATTTGACTTTATAGTGGAGAATTCTGAAAGAAATTCACCTTTGAAAAACCACTTATTTACTATATAATACTTTGTTCTTTCTGACCCTTGGCTTGGTACTCCATGGTCTCCCATCCCTATCCCTGACCAAAAAAACAAAACAAAACAAAAAAAAAACAAACACAAAAAGAAAACCCAAGTGAAAACAGAACAGAAGGTGTGCTGGGAGACCACCAGTGGCACCTGAGGGGGCTTAGCTTGAATCTCCAACATTAGACAGAGGAAATCTGTGCCCCACTTTGCCCATCAGCTCTCCTGTCCAGCTCCTGACCTGAGTGTATTTATTCTGTCCATATGCACCCCACCCCATAAGTGACTTGTCCTCTTCTGTCTGACGGTGTTCATGTCTGATCCCTCACAAGTCTCCTCCTTCCCCCCCTCCCCATAACCCCCCATCCTATTCTTCCTCTCAGTTCCAGCTGGCCTCCTAAGTCTGCTTGTTCCTCCTCCTCCTCTCGCTTCTCTGACCTCACATCCCTTCCACCAAGTGTGGGGACGTCCCTTCCCTCCACAGCAACAGGCCCCCTTCTTCCTTCCCTCCCTTCTTTTCTCATATCAGCAGACAAATTCGCATTATTTAATAATCAATTTAAGTAGAGGTTTGCATAAAGATCCACTAACATAAAATAAGAATAGTTTATAGTAGAGCTAGCTCATACTGGTTTGTCCTTAAATTTTCACTCCCTCTGATTTATTGTTTTGTTGATTATCTAGATTTTAAAAAGTTTTGAAAAAATGTAAATAAAGCAAATTAAACATAAAAGTGCAATATACATTTCCCTTTTTACTTGCTCTCTCCCTATTCCCTTTAATTTACCAGCATATATTTGTATTGTTCTATAAACATTTCTTAGTCTCATCAAAGGTGTGGTTAGGTGGTACAGTGGATAGAGCACTGGCCCTGGAGTCAGGAGGAACTGAGTTCAAATCCGACCTCAGACATCTGATAATTACCTAGCTGTGTGGCCTTGGGCAAGCCACTTAACCTCATTGCCTTGCAAAAAACCCCAAAACCCCTGAAATCTTAGTCTCATCAAGACTCAGGGGTGAAGTCATCACACTGCAGGTGACTCTAGGTTAATCATCATCATCATCAATCTTATTATTGTTAATTATTAATAATTATATCATATAAATCAAAGTATAGCAATATATAATTTATGGATATAATTATTAAGAATAACATTGGCATTTAGAAAGTGATTTTCGGTTTGCTAAGTGCTTTACATATTTCATTTGAACCTCACAAATCTGATTCTTTCTCACACTGGAAGTACCTTTCCACTCTTGTGGCCTATCCCTCTGATTGGCTGATTCCTCCCAGAACCTTCATTTTAAGGGGGAAGCCAGATAGGTCAAGCCTTCATTCATCTCCTTGCTGTATTGTTGACTTTTTAGATAGACTTTCTTTATCTTGTCTTGACCCAGTATACTTTCTCTCCCTCTTTGCTGTTTTCTCTTCCACTTCCCACCCCTCATCAGTATATATATACTCTTTGAGGATAGGAGCTATTTTTCTTCCTGCTTTTATTTGTATTCCTAACAATCAGCATTGTTCCTAGCACAGAGCAAGCACTTAAAAAATTCTTGTTGAATAAAACAGCAAACATTTACCAAATGTTGCTTGATGATCAGAAAAAAAAGGTTTTTAAACAATGTTCCCAGTGGCAGTGTGCATAGAAGTTATAGTCTAATTCTGCAACAATCTCACTTCTAGCTCTTTCTCTCTACAAACATAGGGATATCATGTCCCTATTGTCCTTTTCACCAGTTCTATGCAAAAAAGTCTCCCAATTCAGGCTTGTACCTAAGTATCAAAAAAAAAAAAAAATCAAACAAACCCCCAAACAATTAAGCCTTCCCAAAGTACAAACCTGACCATGTTCCTCTCCATTCTACAACCTTAGTTGGTTTCTTGATTTTCCAGGACAAAGGTTCTTATATTGGGACCAATGAATAGTTATCAAAGGGGTCTATGTATTTGTTTTTAGACTATTTTGATTATTATATTTAAATATCATTAATTTCCTTTTTAATCATGTGTGTTTTATTTTGTTGTAATTAAAAACATTATTCTGAGAAGGGATTCATAGACTTCACCAGACTGCCAAAAAGTTCTATGACACAAAAAAGGTTAATAAATTCTGTTCTAGGATAAATACAAACTTCTCATCTTACCATTTAAACTCCTCTACTTTCTGACTATAGCCTATCTTTCTAGTATTATTTCACATAATTCCTATTAATATACTCATATTTGAGTGAACTAATCATAGAAGAACTATACATTCTTCAATGGACATGTCTTAGAATTCTTGACTTTCTTTAAGAGTTCACAGAACAAGAGTTCTGATAAGAAACCCTCCCCTGCCTCTTCCCCCTCTTAATTGTTAATACCTGCTTTCTCCTAAAATTATTATGAATATAAACATGTATTTTCTCCAGTAGAATGGAAGCTCTTTGAGTTGTTTGGACTATGTTTCATCTAGTCTCTGAAACCCCAATACCTAGCACAGTACTTTGTAATTTGCTGGAACTTAATAATTGCATATATTGCATTGTATTATAATGAGATGGGTATTATAAGAAGTATATTTATATCCCCAAGATACTATAAGAAAGGAACAAAGATTGAGTAGATCCTTTATGGATAGGGAAATGTCTTAAGTATCATATTGGATAAAAAAGGTTAATCTTTATGGGTAGGTGGAGTACTTGCAGTGATAATTCACAATATGAAGACAAAAATGAGGTTTTTTGCCTCAAATATTCAGAAAATTGTCTAATTTGTTCATTTTTTTGTCAATAGAAATGCAACCCGTATGATGAATAGGAAGAATGAATGTTAGTTTGAGTCAGAGAACATGGATTCAAAGTTTTCTGTGATCTGGGGCAAGCTCCTTAATCTCTCAGGGGCCTCCTTATCTGTAAAAGGTGGGAGTTGGATTAGATAACTTCTAAGGATCTCTCCAATTCTAAACATATGGTTCTAAGATCAGGACATCAACTTTAAATACAGATTATTTCTTATCACTCTAGCTTCCAAAACTTTCCCAGAAAACTAACTTTAAGTTTAAAAAGTAAAATAGAATTTAGCAAATTATATGATGTATTTAACCAATGTAGCAGGTTTTTAAGGCTGCCTTATTCTAACAATTGTTGTCTTAGTTCTACATTATGTGATGATAATTTTTCTGTATTGTCTTAATGAACATTCTACCCATAAAACAGCAAATTACATAATTAGTTAGAGCTTGCAGAATTTAGCTTTAGAATTTAGACATAACATTTTAGCTTTTGTGATTAATTGATTGGTGATAAGAGGATTTCTGACTCCCCTATTTACTTAAAATGAGTATATCAAGTAATTAACTTGTTTACTGATTAGTTTATAATTTTACCTGATGTATATCTGTCCTTTCTGTTGCTTATGCATTGATATATAAATCTTTTCCTCTCACTTCTACCCTCTACAAAATTCTATAGTGTCTATCCCTCCAGATATAACTGGTCTAATAAAATGGTTAAAGCTTATGGTTGGAACCTACTGGTTTTTGTATACTGTGAGTCTCCACTGATAATAAAATAAATATTTATATATTTGGTAAGTATGACTATTGCAATATTTACCAAGAAGTCCTTGGATAATTTTTATGATGAAAAATGGCAACAATGAAGGGATAGAAATATGTCAGATCAAGATAGATTGCTTCAGTCCAGAATCCCTACTGTGAACAGAAAGTAAAGTTTACCTAGGAAAATTTCCAGGTAGGAAAAATCAACTAATTGATAAAGTTACTGTTCCTTCTAGAAGATTACAGAAACAAAAGCCAGATTTTAATTTAGGAATATGAGTCTTTCTGATGCTAGCCTCAGCACTCTATTCACTGTGTCATCTAGCTGCCAAAACAATGATAACAGCTCATATTTATATATGTATATTTCTAGATCTACCTATATTTATACATAGCTATAGATAACAATATCTATAGTCTATAAAATAGAATATATTTATTATATATGCACATATGTGCATACATACATGCATACATACACATAAACATACATAATTCATATGGCAGATAGGTGGCACAGTGGATAGAGTATAGGATCTAGAGTAAGGAAATCCTGAATCCAAATCTCAGACATTTACTAGCTGTGTGACCTTGGGCAAGTAACTTAAACTTAGTTGCCTTGGTTTCCTCATTGGTAAAATGAGTTGGAGAAGGAAATGGCAAACCAATTCAGTATCTCTGCTAAGAAAACCCTACCTGGGGTCATAAACAGACATACAAGACTAAAATGATTAAACAGCAGCATTCTTTATGAAGGCATATCTATTATAATTATATCTAATATTACATATATTCAATAAAACATATATACACACATATACACACAAATATGTATCTCCAGATTTTGTGTTTTTCTTTAAGAACTTCAGAGAGTGACTCAATTCTACCATCTGGCTCAAGGATCCTCACTCTCTGAAATTATTTCTCAGAGCTGAGAGCAAAATATTTGTCCTTGAAAACTGTAAATCTCAAAATGTTAGCTCTGAAACTCCTATAAATTCAAAACCATTTAAGAGGGAGTTGTGGGGATCATAAAAGGCTTTATAAAGAAGGTGATGATTGAGTTGCATCCTAAGGAAGAGAGAGAATTCTGTGAAGGAGAGGTGAAGAGAGAGAGAGACTACTGTAGGCATGGAAGATAGCAGGGAATGCCTTATGTGAAGAATGGGGTAAAGAATCATGGTATTCCTAAAAGAGGAAGAATGTACAACAAAGAATAGTTTGGGACCAGATGGTAAAGGACTTTAAAGGCTAAACAGAGAAGTTTATACTAGATTTGATAATTATTATTGTCAACATACATTGGGACTGTTGTTCAATTTTTTTAACTGATAAAGTATGAGATGTCTTTCACAGTTGGTTGATTATTTTTGTGAAATTGTCATTACTGTATACATTATTCTCCTGTTTCTGCTGAACACTTTGCAAACATGATCTCATTTGCAAAATGTTTAACATATTGCCCAGTAGATACCATATTTCTTCATGTATAAGACACACCCTTTTTCTGGAAAATTTGAGATCCAAAAACTGGGAGCACCTAAAACAGTGGTTGTAGATTTTTTTTACTTGCATTTCCCACTTTTTTTTTTTGCACTTGTCTTTGTGCTCACTATTTCGCATTTGTTACTGGTGTATTAGGTTACATTTTGCTACATTCTGCTCAGAAATGGCTCAAAAAAGATTTTTGTACTGTGTTGAATTTAAGTTCAAAGTGAACCATTTTGAAAAAGTGAATGGAAATGTGCTGCTGAATTTCAGTCTGGTCCTCCTCCAACTTAGAAAACAATCTGAGACTGGCCATGGGAAGAAGAAACCCTACTGAAAACATCCCAGCAGAAGAAGGCCATGAGAAGCAAGTCAACCAAATGGCCTGAATTAGAGAGGGAATTGAAGAGATGGATTGAAGAGCAAAGGGCAAATGGAATTCCTGTGTCCACAAAGATGATTCAGCATGAGGCAAGAAGAATTGTTCTTGGAAAAGAAGTTACTGATTTCAAAGGAGGACACAATTGGTGCCTCAGGTTCATAAAATGGAATGGACTAAGCATGTGTCCACAGCCCAGACTTGCTCAGGGAGTGTTTGTGGTCAACCACAGACCAGAGCATAGGCAGGAAAACAGTCAGAGCCTTTCCTTAGACATCTGTCATCAAACACAGATGAGGACGAGCTAATAGATGGGAGTTTGACCAGTGCTATTTTTAATGAGGAGTTATATGAATTGTATGATGAATAAAACTTGAATTCAATAATTTTATATATATTACAAAAAGTTATTGAATAGGATTTACTGACTTGCTCAAGGTCACACAGGTAGTATCTGAGGTTAGATTTGAACTCAGGAAGATAAGTCTTCATGATTCTTCCATTCATTCTTTATCACTGTACCATTTGATTGCTTGTTTCAGAGAGTCAAAGATTTAGAATTGGAAGAGACATTAAAGTTCATCTAATTAAAGTTCCTCATTTGTGAAATCTGTTTCCTTTGAGATTCCTAATTTTTGTAGGGAATCCACTCTAACTTGCTCTCCCAAAGTCAGGCTACCACTTGCCCTTTTTAGGTTCTAGTGTATGCTGAGGAATATATGAGATATCTTTTGTCTTTATTTCCATTGGCTTGAATTCCTATGAGCTATGGCTTCTTCCTCTTCCCCCTAGTATTAGGGATGAATAAATAGTGCCCAAGTTCCATTTAATATATTAAGATCAAGTAGCACTTACAAATCTGTTTTTTTCTTTGGTTAAAGCAAGAACAAACGTGCAAACTTTTCCTGAATTTTTGGAGCATCTCTTCCCTATACTACCTTGGTCTCTAGTCAAGTTAATAAATATTTTTAAGTGCCTACTATGTTCTAAACACTATAGAACTAAATGTTGGGAATACAGAGAAGAGAAAGAGACTGTCCTTGGCCTCAGAGACCTTATAATTTAATGGGGGGAAGATGGTACAAAGGAAGAGGCTGAAAAACCAGGGAAGAAGAGGGGGATATATGTTGTATGTATTTATATATATATACATATATATATATATATATATTGTAATAAGGTACCATATTCTAAGGAATAAAAAAAACCAAGAAAAACTACTGTTGGAGAATGAAGATTTATCTTGAAGTTTTGAGGTTATACTGGGGGTAAGTTCAATTTAAGTTCTTTCTTACTTAGCACTGGTCTTATTAAGTTCATGGTCAAAGGTGATATCACAGTTGAATGAATCATTGTCTCAATTTGCTTCTTGGGACATCACTGCAACATTGGTTCTGAACTCAGGCTTTGTAATGTGAGGATGCCAGGTATTCTGACCTTTCAAAATTTCCAAGGTCAGAAGCTTCATTCATTCATATAGTGCTTTAAGGTTTATTACATTATTATATTACATTATACATATCATTGGATTTTCACAACCATCTGAAGTAAGGGGCTATTACTATTTCTGTTTTAAAGATGAGGACACTAAAGCTGAGACTTGCCTAGTAATTGTCTAAGGCAGGATTTAAATGAAGATGTTCCTTACTTCAAATTCAGGACTCTATCCATTATACCACTTTGCTACATTCAGAGGCCAAAAATTGGATCTATTTTCAAAGAGACATCTGGACATGATGGGAAGAGGTCCCCAAAGCTTCTTCCCTTATAGTATTATCTCTCACCAGACATAGTGAGTGAATAAGTCAATAGGATCTCACAAGAGAGTAACTAAAGAAAGAATAGGATAAAGGGCCTAGGATGAGGTCATTAGGCTTTTTAAACTGCTTAGGACAAGGCCTGACCCACAGCAGTCATTTAATAAGTATGTTGTAGATTTCTTGACTTGAATATCTATATATATATCTATCCATGAAAGATCCCCCTTTGCACTGTGTGGTCAGTTACCTAGAACCAGTTACAGTTAGTGCTTCAGTGTCTGTCCAAGGTACCTCTTGTCACTGAGACTCTCTCAGAAGCATGCTCCTTAGCTCAGTACACTGATACATGTGCTAACCCCTCTTTATATTTCCATTTGCTGGGACTTCACCCCATTCCCTCTTTACTCTGTTGCTTTTTCTACTGCTCCCTCAATGGAATTTTCTTTTCACTTACTGATGTAAACTGAACTGGAAATACATGCCTTTGGCCAATGAACATATCTTCAACACTTTAAAAAAAACCCTTTTTGCTAACCTTCAAAAAGAATTATTAAGGCAAATGTGAGAATTCCTGAATCACTAGTCTTAAGGTCCCCAGTCCTTTGTGTTAGCTAAGTTGTTCAGTTGCTTCTATTAGGTTTATCTGACTCATTGTGACCCATGAGGGGTTTTCTTGGAAAAGATACTCGGAGTGCTTTGCCATTTCCTTTTCCCACTCATTTTATAAATTAGAAACTAAGGCAGACAGGTTTAGGTGACTTGACCAGGGTCACACAGCTAGTAAATGTCTGAGGTCAAATTTGAACTCCATCTGCCTGGCTCAGGCCTTGAGATTTATCCTGTCCTTTAGCTGAGTTTAGCTTAGTGAATTTATTTCCTTTCTAATATCAGGGTGTAGGTGGAGTGTTGTTCCACATAGTCAGTGCCTTCTATTGAATCTCTCTGTGGCTGATGGTGAATACTTGTCTCCCTTTCCCTTTTACTTTTCATCCATCATACTCTCAAGCCAAATAATTGGCCCTACAGCTTTGATATCATTCAGAAAGTATTAGAAACTTAAGAGGGGCAGATGAATTGAAATGGTTGCCTCCACGGTGTAACAGTTACTTGGGTAAATTCATTGTGTCCTTCACCTTCTTTTGGTTTCTGTGCGCTGAAATGGTAGTGATACTCTCCTTCCATTTCCACTATGACTAGGACAGTAAAAATTTCTGGAGCTGGGCTCCCTGGTATCATCTGTGAGCCACTCAGTCACCAAACTTAAGTATTAATTAAGTATATATTAAGTGTTCACTATGGACTAGGAGGCCCAGGTAGGTAGACAGAGCACTGGGTTTTGTGTCAGGAAGACCTGTGTCTCATATATTTCCTAGCATTGTGATCTTGGGCAAGTGACTTAACCCTGCTTCCCTCAGTTTCTTCATTTATAAAATGAGCTGGAGAAGGATATGCAAACTACTCCAGTATCTTTGGCAAGAAAACCCCAAATGGGGTCAGAAAGAGTTAGAAATGACTGAAATAACTGAACAATAAATGTGCCAGGCACTTTGCTAAGCACTGGGAATACTACTACCTGGTGTACAACCACAATAGACAGTCCTAGCTTTCAAAGATTTCAGTTTAATGGGGGAGATACCATCTAAGTACAACCAAAGCATCTAAAGGGTAAACTGGAAAAAATCAACTTAAGTGACTATTATACCACAAAGACATGTCCAGGCACCGGAGAGACATTGCACGGCAGTGAGCCAGTTTGTGGAGGTCTAGTTTGTGGCCATAGCATTGGGATTGTCAGGGAGAGGCCACTGATGCTTCCCAAGATGGTGCATGGTTAGGGAACTTACAGTGTGATTTATGGAATCCTGGATCACAGGGCAGTGTTGAAGGATCTTTAATGATCATCAGGCTCCAAAGTTTGCTTGATGATAAGATAGAGAACATCAATTGCTTCTACAGGCGTCTGACTAGATCTATTGCTTGTGAAATGGTTAGATAGTGACTTTTGCCACTTTTTCATTCTAGGGTGGAGAAATTGCTCTTCTCTGCCAATCATCCCCCTGATGAAAGCAAAATTGTGATCTAATATGGAAACCCCAGTCATACTAGAAGCCACCTTATTGGATTTCCTATATTGGGTCCTTTAAATTCTGATTTTATGCAGTAAATTTATGTTAACCTATATTTTTAGAGTTTCTTCTTTTTGGGTCATCTGAACTTGGGAGAGATAAGGATTTTAATGCGAAATATAAGTTTTATTTGAGTTTTCTTTTAGAACTTAGACTCTGGGTGGGGGCAAACCAACCAGTTTGTGATGAGTTTACAAAATATTATACAAGAGTGATTTTTACATCTTAAACCCTAAACCAAACTGAAAGGGATGTGGAGAAGAGGATCCCAAAATTTTCTTGGACATTAATATCCACCAATCTATACCCATTTAGGGTATAATTTTTTTCCACATAGAAGAATACTTCCTATACTGCCTAGATCAGCTACAGTTTCTTACATGTGACAGAGTATATTGAATATCGAACTTAGAATCAGGAAGATGAGTTCAAATTCCAGAACTAGTCATTCAACTTTGCTGGAGTTGGTTGTCTCTATATGTAAAATGTGGCTGATAGTAATACCTGCTTCACAAGGTTGTTGTGAAATGCTATATCAAATGCTATATAAAATGTTTTGGAGATTGTATAAAACTATATAAATGTTAACACCTACTATCTACAATAGGAAAAATTTGAGTAAAAAATATGCACAGTCAAGCAAAACAAAATCCATTTGTTAAGAAATGTCACGGTATAAACAACATGCTTTTTTTTTTCATTTTTTCTAAGCAGATAGGATGTAATAGGGAGAAAAAAAATAGATTTCTGTTGTTATTTTTATTTTTAAATAGATTATGTAGGGGAATGCTGTAGATGTGAAATGTTGTAAGTACTTCTAAATGAGGTCAGTGCATTATTAATTTTACTTTTTTGGAGTAGATAGGTGGTGTAGTAGATAGAGTGCTAGCCCTGAAATCAGGAAGATCTGGGTTCAAATCCAGTCTGACTCTTTTTAGATGTGTGACCCTGGTTAAGTCACTTATCTCTGTTTGTTTCAGTTCTTCATCTATAAAATAAGCTTAAGAAATAAATGGCAGACTACTCCAGTAGCTTTGCCAACTGAAAACTCAAATGGGTTGCCAAAGAAATTGATGAGCAATAATCCTTGTGAGATTACCTCTAATTCAATCTGCAAGATGTTTTCCCCATTAAATTTATTTTTTAGGTTCTTTTTGCAAGGCAGTGGGGCTAAGTGGATTGCCCAAGGCCACACAACTAGGTAATTATTAAATGACTGAGGCTGGATTTGAACTCAGACTCCTGACTCCAGGGCTGGTACTCTATCCACTGCACCACCTAGCTGCCCCCTCCCCATTAGATTTTGAATTTTTGGGGAGCATGGATAGCTTTGATTTTTGTTGTTGTTGTTGTTCATCTTTTAGAACAATGCCTAACAAATGGTAGGAGTTTAAAAAATGTTTATTGATTTGACTTGACTTGCTATATGCTACAACCCTGGTAGTTGATGAGATGGAATATGAACACAGGTCCTCTGGCTCTGAATTGTATTCTTTTCATTACATCTTATCCCTTTACTCCTCTGAAGGGCCTTGCCGTACTATGGCTAAGTCAACTTCCTTTTGTGAAAGGTTAGATGGATTTGTTGCTGTTGAGTGGTTTCAATCATGTCTGACACTTTGTGACCCTGTTTGAGGTTTTCTTGGTAAAGATATTAGAAATTGACCATTTCATTTATAATTCTGCTTTTTTTTAGGTTTTTTTTTTTTTGCAAGGCAAATGGGGTTAAGTGGCTTGCCCAAGGCCACACAGCTAGGTAATTATTAAATGTCTGAGACCAGATTTGAACCCAGGTACTCCTGACTCCAGGGCGGGTGCTTTATCCACTACGCCACCTAGCCACCTCTAATTCTGCTTTTATTAACCTACTACTTCAGTTTTTACTTCTGGTAATCTTGTTTTCTCTATCACTGAATTACAGTGATAATCAGATCTTTAATTTTCTAGGGGGTGAAGGGAAGAAAACAAATGAGCTTATAACTTTTGTGATGAAGAATTATTTGCAGTAGTTTGTAACTAAATTTAACACTGACTCTCCAAAAAAAAGCAGACAAGACATACTTTTAAGTGCATTACTAAACTTTTTTTCCTGTTCTTTCTTAAGCCTAAACAATTAACAGAACAATAAATAAACTCTTTGCTGATTTCCTAGGTATAAATGATAACACTGAAAACTTAACAATTGATTTTCCTGAGTCACTTAAAATTGGCTCTAGGATATCCTTTAGTTAATTTAATTTAATTTAAATTAGAGACTAGTTTAGACCTGAAAAATGGAATAAAATAAGACAGTTGGCAATTCATTTGGGGCAGCTAGGTGGCACAGTGGATAGAGTGCCACACCTAGAGTCTGGAAGTCCTAAATTCAAATCCAACCTCAAACAATTAAGCAAATCACTTAACCCTATTGGCCTCAGTTTACTCATCTGTGAAAACCACTCCAGTATCTTTGCCAAGAAAACCCCAAACAGGGTCATTAAGTGCTAGACATAATTGAAACCACTCAACAGCAACAAATTCATCTAACTTTTCCCAAAAGGAAGTTGACTAAGCCATAGCAAGGCAAGGCCCTTCAGAGCAGGGAAGGGATATTTATCCTAGATAAAGCACCAAGTACAATTCCCCACTGTTAATATTTCTGGTCTGAGGTCACAAGTCTGAAGGAGCTCCAGCGCATTGTGTCCTTCCTATTTTGTATCCAGGTGACCAGGAAGTTATCTCAGCCTGAAACTTACTGCCCTGAACTCATTAATTTCTGAGCACAGTTTCAATACCTTTTAAGGAAATACAACTGCAATTTGCCTTGGATTTGGAAGTTGGATTTGGAAGTTGGGATATTGCTGCCCCCACAGCAACACTAGAAGAGAAGAAGTTTCCTATATGTGGTCCAACTGAACATCCCAAGGCCAATGCCTTACTCATATGTAATATTTGTCCAAGAGCTACATAGTGTTGATGGACCAATTATAGCTATCATTTATATGATTCTTTTTTTAGGTTTTTGCAAGGCAAATGGGGTTAAGTAGCTTGCCCAAGGTCACACAGCTAGGTAATTATTAAGTGTCTGAGACCGGATTTGAACCCAGGTATTCCTGACTCCAAGGCTGGTGCTTTATCCACTGTGCCATCTAGCTGTCCCTATTTATATGATTCTTAAGATTGTCAAAGCAACTTCCAAATATTAACTCATTTCATCCTTGGAGTCACCTTGGCAGTATTATTATATATCCATTTTACAGATGAGGGAGCTGAAGCTCAGAGGGTTTAAGTGACTTGAACAGGATCTAGTAAGACCCTGGGTCATATTTGAACACAGATCTTGATCTCTATTCCAGCACCTAACTACTGTGCCACCTAGCTTCCTCTAACAGAAAAACTGTTTATTCAGATCTCTGATGGTTTGGGTAACCTATATTTTTCATTTATTTATTTTTTGCTTGCAATTTGGTTAAATAAAATTATGTTTTGCGCTACAGTGGAGTTTGGTGAGTAGGTTTTGTAAAAATGACAAACTTGATTCAATGAACATGTTGCCTATTGCCAGTCACAGCATTTGGATAACTTAACATTAAGTTACTTAGTTAAAAATTATCTTTACCATAAACTAGTAGACTAAGCAGTGAGTTGTGACTGAAAGAGAACTGGATTTGGAGTATCACCTTTTATATTTCTAGTCACAATACCTTAGACAACTTAGTCTCTCTGAATTTCAGTTTCCTTTTTTGTATGTAAAGTGAAGAGGATTCTTCTCTTCTGTGCCCCTCTTCAGGTCATATTGTCAAAGAAAACCTGGAATATAATCCTGGGAAGTGACTTGTGGAGATGTAGTCTGGCAACTATTATAGTTATTACAACTGTAGCCACTGAAGACCCAGAAAAGAAAATTCTTGTCACTAAGAACTTGCCTTCTTTAAATGGTTCAATGTCAGAAACTGATCTCAGTTCACCAGTGGAAATGACAATGAAAAAGAAGCATTAACATCTGTTTTGCTGCTGTGCTCTAAGAACCATGGGATATTTCCATTCGACTTTCAGCTGACACTTTCCATATGTTCTTTCTCTCCTATTGGAATGTAAGCTCTTGAAAGAAGGGACTGTTATATTTTTAAAAATTATATCCTTAGTGCTAAGCACAGTGTTTCACATACAGTAAGTGCTTAAAAAATTCTTTATTTTTTTTTACTCATTCATATCTTGTATCTAGATACTGTGTTAGTAAGGATTTAATAACCAACTCTCCAGAAAAAAAGTATGTAAGATATACTTTCAAGTTGGATATGCATTATTTGATTTTCTCTTTCATTTTCTTAAGTCCAGAAATCAACAAAACAATGACTCAAGTTCCATTTTTTGAAATTTTGATTGCCAATTTTTGAGGTGTAATTGCAAATTCTGAAAATTTAGCAATTGATTTTCCTGGTATAAGCCAGCATACTCTTGGAAGGTCATCATGTTACAAATGTATTTTTAAAACAAGGTCCCCCAAACTCGAGCACCTTTTGTTTTGCATCAAAGGAAGAATCTTATATTAGCTTTTATAATTCAGGCTCTTATAGGGATTTTCTTATAGAAAGCTGTGAATTTTTAAATTTTTTAAAAGGTAGAAAAATTATGTAGCATTTACCTGGATGAAGTTTAACACTTTTAAAATCCACTTGGTTAAATGATGCTTAAAACCTTCAAGCCTTGAACAAAGTGGTCTCCTCCCATTATGAAAAATGCACCTGACACCTTTGATGGATGATCCTGTGTATGAGTATTATGTTTGATGGGGCTGCTGCTGATTAAATCACAGGTTTCCCATAACAGATTTATTAGTTCTGTGGAGCAATTCCTTGACATGACAGCTGTACAATGGTGCCTCATGAACTTTTTCCTGTTCTCATGCCAGAAAGCTTATCATTTAACTCTTTAGCACTCCTTCCTCAACCTCTAATGCAACCAAAAAGAAAGAAAAGAATGTTTTGAAAGAAATTCTAAGGTCTGTCAACTAAAAGCTTTTTATGATGCACATTCCTCTCTCTTTCCTTGCCCCCCACCTGTCCCCCAGCAGCTCAGCCTGTCATATTTGTTCCAAAAGTACCATGGGAGATGGTACAATACACAAGTGCTTTGAAGCAAAGAATAATTTGAAATTTATTATTTCTACAAAAAACCCCTGAATTATTCAGATTATGGAATATTGAGAATATTGAGAAGCATGTAGGTTTTAGCTAAAATGGCCTCAGTATGATGAACTGGACTGGGAGTTAGGAAACCAGGGTTTGAGTCCTGGTCCTGCTAACAACTTGCTGCATGTGATCAAGGGCACATCAGTTCTCCCTCTTGTGTTGCTTTGTCCTTTTTTTAAAGTAGATTGCACTTGCAGCACCCTTTCAATTTACATTGTCCTCCAAACATGGATATACCAAGTTCAAGGTATTTTGTGAAGTTTAACACTTCACATCTATTTAAGATCACAGCTTATGGGATCCCAACAATATGTTTGCCTTTACTAGTGTAACCGAGGCTTAAGCCTAGACACTTGAATAAGAATCTCTTCAATGGTAGAAAGAATGATTACTCAACTTTCTGGACCTGTGTGAGGGGTGCTTGGGAGGGGAGATTGCTTCTTTTGGCTTCCAGCTTCAAGAAAGGACACTCACAGTTCCAGGCTCTCTTTAGGAAGAGGTCACAGAGGGAGAGAAGAAGAAGCCTACATGTAGAGGAGCTTGAGCCCTGAATATACCCCTATTTCTAGCCTGCACTACTAGAGACTTAGGGAATTTTCCATTGAATGTTTATGAACCAAAAACAGGGCACTTCCTCTGATAGAGTCCATCCCTCCTTGACTCCCAGTAGCCAAATATCTTTCATTCAGCCCTAATCACAGAGTGTCTTTACAGAAAGAATCTAATGTGTTTCTCATCAAGGGACCTTGAGGATATGTCCTGCTTCTTGGGAAGAACTTTTTTGACAAAGACCCATGTGCCAGTGTGTGCTATTTAGCTATCTACTGTGCTATCTAGCTACCCTTTTCTTATTTATTCTTTTAGAAAAAGTTTCACTGATACCTCCTTTTTTAATTCTCCAATTATTTCCCAACATATTATCTTTCTTATCCTCTCTAATTGCTTATATCAAAGGACTTTAGTTATGCCAAAAACAGTTAAGCCAGAAGCAACAATAAAGTGGGTTCTTGGTTCACCACCTTCCTACTTATCGGAGAGAATTTGCTTCATTATGTGTGCTATGGAAGCAATATTGCTCATTATGTTTAAACTGAGCGATTTAGTAGTGTTTCAATGTTATTCTTTTAGTCATTATATAGTTTTTTCCCTTCTTATTTTGCTTTCATTATTCATTTCTGTTGAGGTGTATGGACACAATTCAAGACAGTCAAGTTATTTAAATAATTTATTACTTTCAATTAAAGTCAGAGGAGGTCCATGGCATAGAAGTAGGGTAACATGTTAATCAATTGTATGGGGTTGAGATTGATCATTTTCTTACATTTCCCTTCATGATGAATTCACCCAAAAGACAGGACACTGGGACTCTGGTTTATTAGAGTATAATTTTTATTGTGGTTATTCAATCATGTCTGACCTTTTATGACCCCATTTTTTGTTTGATTTGTTTTTTTACAGAGATACTAGAGTGTTTTATTCTTTTCTTCTTCAGTTCATTTTACAGATGAGGAAACTGAGGCAAAATAGTGAAGTAACTTACCCAGTTTCACACAGCTCTTAAGTATTTGAGGCAAGATTTGAACTGATATTTTCCTGATTCTGGGCTCACTCTATCTATTATGTCTCCTATCTACCCAGTAGAGTATTAAAAAGTTGATGACCTGAATTCTAATTCTAAGTCTGCTACTAACTAGTGGTATGAACCTAGGTAATAATAATAATAATAATAATAATAATAATAATAATAACTGGCACTTATATAATGCTTTCAAAAGTATAAAGTATCTTACACATATTATTTCAACTCTCTCCGAACTTCAGGCATAAAATCAGGACATTGGACTCATTGCTAAGTTCTGTTACAACTCTTAAACCTAGATTCCCTCACAAAGGATGCATTAATTCACAGACCTTTGAAGATATGATAACTTAGCGATATGTGGGGACTTCATTTGTAATTCTTATTCATTTTAATTCCCAAATACCCCTTTGAAAATGTGCCTTTAGTATCTATGACAGCAGTGGCTGCCCAATATTGAAAGCCCTATTCAGGAGTCTTTGTGCACAGATACTCTGGCAGGAAACTGGTATTAGTGTGGATGATGGTTGGTGATTAGTCTTATATAGTGCTTTCTTTCTTAAAAGGATTATGGTTTCCACTTTCTACTATTTTTTTTTTAAAGAAGGGAATTTTTCTGTCACGCTCAAATTCCTTGAGCTAAGATTTATCAACAGGCTTCTGTGATAGCAAAGTACTTTTCATCAGGAAGAAAGTTGGTTTGACAGACAAACATAGTATGTAATTAAAAGATTAACAACATTTCCCCTGAAATTGATTTAGGAGGAGACAACTTTTGTGCTAACTTGTTTATGATTAGATTATTTGTCATAATTTCTGGCGAACCAAAAAATCATCCTGTGATGGCTTTTGTTAGTCTTAATATTTAAGCTCATGGGCTATTTATTCCACAGGGCCAATGGCACATACCTGAAAAATTTCCAGTATGTCAAATACAAGTCCTTTTCACTTAATGAATAAATGCAAATGCCTCCCTGCACTACATTTTCTATTTATTTTTCCTTTTCTTTTTTTAAGGACAAACCCAATATTTTAATTTTAAAAAGTATTCTGTAAGCAGGAGCAACATTAGGAAGTAAACAAAGAAGGTAAAGATGTATAATTTTTATGATCTGAAGGACTTTAGGAAGGTCCTCTTGTCCTGGAATATCTCTAATCCATGAAGGACTATGGCATAGTGAAAATGGGATGGAAGATATAAAGCATGAAGATAGTTGCTGAAAAAGGGGAGAGAGAAAGGAGAAATGGTATGCCTGAGGATTCATTTTCTATCTTTCATAATTTTGTCAAGAATTAGCCCTTCCTGTAAATTTTACCAAATATTTATTTATCTATATTTATATTTATATTTATATATCTATATATGTATAGCATTTAATGAACTCCTTATCCCAACTCTTACTTTCACACTTGGGGAAACAGAGTTTTAGACCATGAACCACATAGTCAATTTCTTTTTCAGAGGTGGGTCTTGAATATAGCTCTTTCCTTACTCTCTATTCATACCATGGATACTTTGGTTCATCTTATCAATACCAAGCAGCTTCTCTTAGAGTATTTGTAGATAGAGGGAGACCAGCTAGCAGTAGATTATCAAAATGGAATAAAGGTGACTAGGACCTGAATTAGGATGATGGCTTTGTGAATGGAGAGAAGGGAATGTATATCAAGTATCTTACAAGAGTAAAATAAATAAGATTTGAAAAATGATTAAATGTATGGGGTGAAAGAAAAGAAAGTCACTAATGACTGTGATGTTATAACCCTTTGTTAAAGGGGAGTATAGTGGTGCCCGAAACAGAAAAATAGAATTTGGAGGAGGGGGATTTTGGTATCCATGGGCATAAATCCTGGGAGAATAGAGCAGGAGAGAACAGGTGAAGCTCTTACAGGACTGATGTATGGAGCGGGAAAGTTGGAGAAACTCAGGACAGTTGAGCTTAATTTTTTCTGTAAAATAGAATATGTGTCCATCAGCATAGAAAACTTGAGGAAAGATGAGAAATGTTGAAACAGCTGCTTCAGGGAATGTGATAGTCAATATTAAGTCAGACAGCTGTGCAGAAATGAGGGCCAGGTGACATAAACATCAAATCATGGTGAAGCCAGGTAGCACAAATGCATGACTTCCTGTAGCTTCATTTAGTAGCATAGGAGTAAGAGCAGAGAAGAGAGAGATAGTTGGAATGATTCTGGGTTGAAGATTGGCCTAAAGGACAGATGTTCAGAATTTAAGGAGAGAGGAAAGTGTGTAAATAGTACAAATAATGAATCCCAATGAAGGACCATGTTTTCAGATTTAGATTGTGTTAACATTGAGTTAGAATCAATAACTATATTTTACAAATACATTTTACATTTATATTTCCATTTTAAATGATGCAAATTTAAGTGCTTGTTATCATTTCATGGGATTCATTTTTTACACTGTATTTTTTACACGGTTTAGCTGTACAATTAAAACTGGTCAACAATAGGGTCAAGACCTTGAAGAAAAGAATGATCAGAACAGGGGTGATAAATTGGTAGAACAGAGAAGAGTGGAAGGACTAAAGGTCCTGTTATCCTGTCCATAGATTCATCAATGAATATTTTCTATGGTGTTTTGTTTTCTTGCTCAAGGAGTTCATTGTATAAATCAACTTCTTCCTCTTCCTATCATCACTGACCTTATACCTGGAGACTACAATATACAGGTTGATGACTACTACAACACCCTAGCCAAACAATTCATCAACTTCTCAGCTCCCATGACCTAGATATCTCAATTCTCCAAATCCATTCTTTGTCTTTTAAAAGACAAATCTCTGATCCCAACACTCTATGGAAACTTTTCTTTCCTGCAATCTCTTTTCTCTTTCCAAATAACTCTAATGGCTTCTCAGACCAAATATTTTTAACATCCTTGCAATTTGCATGACCCCTTCATTCTCTTTTATATTCTTTTGCTCTCCATTATCTAGTCCACCATGTATTTGCCAAAATAATCTGCCTAAGGCATTTCTTAGTTCAGAAGCTTTCAGAGTCTCTAGGATAAAATATTAACTCCTGTTCATAGTCTTAACACCAAATTACCTTTTCAGTTTTATCTTACTTTTATCTGCTTCATGAATTCTATGTTCCATTTCATAATAAGAGCATATATCACTTTCAAGGTTTGCAAAGAACTTTTTTTTTTAGGTTTTTGCAAGGCAAACGGGGTTAAGTGGCTTGCCCAAGGCCACACAGCTAGGTAATTATTAAGTGTCTGAAATCAGATCTGAGCCCAGGTACTCCTGACTCCAAGGCCAGTGCTTTATCCATTGCGCCACCTAGCCGCCCCTGCAAAGACCTTTTAAAATATTTTCTTATTTGACTCTTCTAACAGTTCTGAGAGATAGATGGTATTATTATCCTCATTATGTCCAATACTGGATTTGAACTCAGGTCTTTTGAATTCCAGCAAAAAAGACAAAAATTATCATTAGAACATAAAAAACTGGAGCAATTCAAAATTTGAATAACATGCTGCAGAAGGTAGTTGACTTCTCTCTGGAGGCCTGCAAGCTTTGGGATATATGACAAAAGAAATTCTTTTTTTTTTTTTGCAAGGAAATGGGGTTAAGTGGATTGCCCAAGGCCACACAGCTAGGCAATTATTAAGTATCTAAGGTCAGATTGGAACTCAGGTACTCCTGACCCCAGGGCCGGTGCTCTATCCACTGCACCAACTAGCCACCCCAAGAAATTCTTCTTGATGCACAGGTTGGACCGTATGGTCCATCCCAACTCTGAAATTTGATCATTTTATGATTCTTTGTAAAACCTTTCTTGATGTTCCCAATTATTAGTGCCTTCTTCCTCAATAAGATACCTTGTATTTACTTATCTGCATATATACATTGTTCCTCCCAGTAGAATGCAGGCTCATTGATGGCAGAAATGATTTCACTTTTGTCTGTGTATCCCTAGCATCTAACAATGTGTCCTAATCACAAGAAATGCTTAATAAATATTTATTGAATTGAAATCAACAAAATATCCTGTTTGTATCAAAATGGAAATTAAATTAGTTCACTATCATGAGAAGCTTGATATTTGTGTTTGTTTTATCCAGTGATCACTCACTTTAAAATTAGTTTTTGAGTCAGGGTGCGACAATTTAGATGGCCTCAGAATGTGAAAAAAAATTGGTATGTAGCCACAAAAAAGAAAGTAAAAGAAAAAAAGAAAGATTCACTTATCCTTTGGTTCCACATTTCAGAAGGAGCCTCACACAAACTAAGACCTGGGAAAGATCTTAGCTTAAAAAGGTTAAGGTCCCGCATTGCATCCTGGTACATCACCAGTGGTTCTAACCTATGACTTGCCAATGGACTCAGTTGACTGGAGGAGAGAGTGAGGCTGATGATTTTGCCCAGCTTTGTCTCACATAAATCCAATTCACTTGCCATGCAAGATGTCACCCTTGTGATATCATTGGTCCTCTGAGAACAAAGAGAAATAACAATATCCTGTAGATAACAGAACAGGAAGAATTTGAAACTCTGAGTGAATTTAGAGATTTCTAGTCCAATCTCTTCACTTTATATAACAGGAAATTAGTGGCCAAAGGATTGACATGATGTAGCATGATGATATAATGGAAAGAATATTGCATTAGGATAATGGCCTGAGGAAACTAAAAGGTGATCTATAAATCATCAAGCTAGTTTAGAGTCTAAGGTTGGAGCAAATTGGCATTCAAGTAAAAATCATCTGAGGAAGAACTACCTGGGCTGGAGTGGGGAGAAGCCTCAGCTTTCACCTTGAGGGTCTCTACCTTTCTACTACTCTCCACTAACTCCTTCCTCTAGTATGTTTTACCTAGGAGAGGGTTATGAGAATTTCTGGAGGGTCTGGAGGATTTTGGATTTCCTATTTTACCATTAGTGTTCTAGAACCAGCTGACAATAGTGTCTGCAACCAGAGTCAAGATCAGATTGGCTGTAGATTCGTGACTTTATAAGGAGTGTGGCAAAGAAACTATACCATGTTTAAAGGAAAAATGTTGAATACACAATAAATAGGAGAAAAGGACCTTTCAATTACCCTTTTGCCACTGTACTAGAGAAGAGAATGAGGCTGCTGATTTTACATTAACCTACTTTCCACTGAACTCTATATGTACTTATGATGGAGTGCCACAGACTTTTGAGGGGTTATTTTGCATTTAGTACAATACCCCTTTCTAAAATCTACATGCCTGACAAAAGTAAGTTTCAATCAATAATCTTTGAGGGAAGGGAAAAGGGAAGGAAAGAATCTTAAGTACCTACTATTTGCTAGGCCCTGGCATATACACAAACACACATATATGTATGTGTATATATATATATATATATATATATATATATATATGTATACACACATATAGCATATTCACACACATATATATGTATATATATATATATATATATATATATATATATATATATATATATATATATAGCATATTTACATACACACAAATATCATTTCATTTGATCCTCACAACAACCCTGGGAAGTATGTGCTATCATTATCCCCGTGTATAATTAAGAAAAGTGAGGTAAATAGGGTTAAGTGACTTGTCCATGGTCATACAGCTTGTTAAGAGTCTGAGGTTGGGGAAGCACATTGCTAGGGACTTGAGCTATTGGTAATAGAGAATCACCCTCCTCATGGGTACCTTGAGAAAGGGAAATGTTGCCTTGTTCCAACAACTGAGATTTATCTGTGAGAGTGAGGACTGGGGACAAGATACTCAGAGATTTTGTAGGCAACAAGAGATCCCCTAAATCCATTTTCTTATCTTTTGGGGTAAGAAATGCAGAACCCTGAAAAATGCTCTTCTAGGTATTAGAGCTTCATTCACTTGGAGAGACAAGTAATTAATACTAAGGCGTGAAACCACCATTGGATACAAAACTTTGTCTCTTTAGCAAGTGTTATATCTTGCAAAAGTAAGACTGTGGCAGTAGAAAAATCGATTGCTGCACACTAGATTCAGAGGAAGCAATGGGGAAATTTTCCAAAGGAGATTAAATGGGATTTAAGTTAACTTCCTCTGCTCTCTTCTTAGACAGAACAGTCAAGTAAACTTTTCTTGGCTTATATGATGTTATAGGGAGATACTTTGACTACTCTGGAAGGATAGGCCCATTTTTGTGTGCTGTCAGCAATCTGATCTCTGTAAGGTTCTATTGGTTACTATTGGGCAAGCCTAGGCAAGAGGTAGTTTAAAGAGATGATGATGATATTTGTCCATTCTTGGAGAAGACCAGGAGATTGGGAAGGTGATGCCATGACATGCATGTGAACTGGATTTGAATGGAGGCAGAAGACTGTGGTAAATCACTAGCCTCACTTTCTCCTCCAGAGCCATCTGGGTCCAGTGGCCAAATATGGATCAGGATGACTGGAGATGGCCCTGAATGTGAGGCAATGATAATAAAGTGACTTGCCCAGTAAGTCTCAAATGTCTTGGCCAGATAGAAACAACTATGAGGAAGGTCAAAGGATTCTGGATTTTAGGGAGGAAGACTAGACTTTTCTTGTAAAAGGGAACCAGAGATTGGGATCTTGAGATACAAAGTGGAGGAAACATCCATAGAAATACCTGATTTCCAAGTATCTGAGTCCCAGGATCTGCTTGTCAAAACTAGAAATCTGGTGAAGTTTTTCTGCCAAATGGCATTGCAATTCAGCATGACATATTGCCAATTTTTGGAAAGAAATTTGTTCTCTCCATAGAGAGAAATGCTAGGCCTGTCACAGGGACTAAAGGCCTCTTCTTTTTATTCAGTTCTTTTAAGGACCATGACCCTCATTATCTAAATGGTCAAAAAAAGGCCTGTTAAACAGTTAGGTTGGTACAAATTCGATCTCATTTTTCTTTCCACTTTGTAAAGTGCCAGACATAGACAGAGATAGTGACAGGAACAGAGAGACAGAAAGACAGAGAGATGGAAAGACATAGAGACAAAGAGAAATAAAGACAGACAGGGACAGAGAGAGACAGAGAGACAGAGATAGAAAGACACAGGGACACAGAAAGACAGACAGACAGACAGAGAGAGAGAGAGAGAGAGAGAGAAAGATAGAGACAAAGTGAGACAGAAATAAAGATGAAGACACTGTGTATCAGTTCATTTAAGTCTTTCCATGTCTCTTTTAAATCATCTATTTCCTCATTTCTTACAATACAATAAAAATATAATAGTTGCATTCATATCCCATAACTTATTTAGCCATTCCTCAGTTGATGGACATCTCCTTAGTTTCTAGTTCTTTGTTGCTGCTACTTTTTTTTTAAACAAGGCAATGGGGTTAAGTGACTTGCCCAAGGTCACACACCTAGGTAATTATTGTCTGAGGTCATATTTGAACACAGGTCCTTCTGACTCCAGGGCTGGTGTTCTATTCACTGTACCACCTAGCTGCCACCCAGTTCTTTGCTACTTCAAGAAAAGGTGCTATAATTTGTTTTATGCATATAAGACCTTTTCCTCTTTTTTAGATATTTTCTAGAATAGTGAAATAATTGGGTCAAAATGCTTGTAGTATTTAATAACTCAGTGTATAATTTCAAGCTGCTTTCCAGAATAGTTGTACCAAATATACAGGTTCACTAACAGTTATTTTACCATAACTCTCCAATTTTTATCATTTTTCTTTTTGTCATCATTGCCACTCTTGATGGATATCAGGTTAAATCTCAGAATTACTCCAATTAGTAACTCTCTAATTAGTAGTAATTTGGAACTGTTTTTTAAAAAGGTTATTGATAACCTAGTTTCTTATCTTGAGAACTGCTTGTTTATATCCTTAGACCATTTATCAAATGAAGAATTGCTCTTATTCTTTTATGTTTGAGTCAGTTCTTTACATATCTTAAGACCTTTATCAAAGAAATTTATAGCAGTGATTTTTCCTAGTTGTTTACTTTTGAATCTTAGCTTTATTATATTTATTTGTGTAAAACATTTTAAATTTTATGTAATCAAAATTATCAATTTTAGCACTAAAAATAAATGGATAATTTTGATTGCTTAAAATAAGACAAAAAAGACAACTGGCAATAAGACAAGAAAAAGAAATTGAGGGAAAAAGCATAGTTAGAAAAAAGCAAATGATCATAGTATACTTAAAAGAACATTGCAAAGTCAATTAATAATTAATTAATTAAAAGAATTCATACCTTTAGAAAATTTGCATGTTAAAAAAACTAAATCCACACAAATCACCAGCATTACCTTATAGCAATAAAAACTAACAGGAAGTGTATGAAATATTTGAAAATCAACCTATCAATATGGGCAGCTAGGTGGCATGGGTGGACAGAAACCCATCTTTGGAGTCAGGAAGATCTGAGTTCAAATTTGATCTCAGACATTTCCTAGATGTGTGACCTTGGGCAAGTCAGGTAAACTTGTTTGCAACAGTTCCTCACCTATAAAATGAACTGGAGAAGGAAATAGCAAACCACTACAGTATCTTTACCAAGAAAAACCCAAATGGGGTCATGAAGAATCAGATATGAATAAAAAATGACTGAATAGCAACCAAACCATTTCATTTGATACCACAGAAATCTTGTGAGTTAGGTAACTCATTATTATTTACTCCATTATGGAAATGAATAATGTATGAGAGAGAGTTCAGATGTTAGTCTATGATTATAAAAAGTTGAAGGTGTCAGAGGCAGTATTTGAATCAAGGTCTTCTTGAAATCAGGTCTAATATTCTATTCACTATGCCTCTCTTTTTTTGTCACATAGCTATCCAGTTTTAACAATAGTTTTTTAAATTAAATACTTGTTCTATTCCCCAGGCTTTTTAAAGCATGTGTTAATAAAAAACAAATGCTTAAATATATTGAATTTTATTTCACTCATTTTAAATCATCCTCCATCAATCTCTGTCATTCTGTCCCTTTACTTTCTTCCTGGAAGTTTCCTTAAAATCATGAATAAAACCAAAGGAACTTGGTCAAGCCAGAGTATACAATTGGTTCAAAGCATTTAATAGAAAGACATAGCAAGAAAAGGAGAAACAGGGCAGCTAGATGACATAGTGGATGGAGACTAGCCCTGCAGTCAGGAGGACCTGAGTTCAAATGTGGTCTCAGACACTTGATGTTTAGTAGCTTTGTGACCTTGGGCAAATCACTTAGCTTCATTACCTCACCAAAAAAAAAGAGTAGAAAACAAGACTTTTCTTCTCTCAGATGTGGGGAGCACATGCTGAGCATAACTAGGAAGTTCAAATGTAACCTCAGAAACCTAGCTGTGTGAACCTGGGTAAGTCACTTACCCTCTGTGTGCTTCAGTTTCTTACTCTGTAAAATGGGAATAATAACAGCACCTACCTTTCAAGGTGTAAAGTGTGAAGTGCTTAGTAATATCTGGCACATAATAGAAACTATATAATAGAAACTATATAAATGTTAACTATTATAATATATATCCAGGGTATAAGCTAGGAGGGGTTGCTCACCTCTCTGATATTGCAGAGTCGCTTAGGCCTATTGGTGAGCTCACTGTACTTCTGTTGGGTTTGCTTCCTATGGATCTCCTCTGATTATGTTGCTCTAGAATCCTTGTCTAAATTGGTTACTCTCCTGGATGTTCTTTCTCTGAACTTTGCATTGATGGACAGTCTTCAATGCTTCATTGGGTGCTACTCTGCTTGTTTCTGTTTCACAGAATGTGAAATTTCTGCCAGATGCAATTCTGCTGACCATATGGTCACTTCAGCATGCTATAATGGAATGGTCCTATTGTAAGGAATGGTCCCCTCATGGTGGTGATGGGACTAGAGAATTTCTTTGTTTTTAACTTTTTACTTCAGCTGTATGTTGTACTTGATTATAGTACTATTTCAGTCTCATGAGAAGAGTCAACTCTGTGGCTATTTTATATATCAAAACTTTAAAAGCATTTTTTTTGGTAGAGGCAATGGGGTTAAATGACTTGCCCAAGGTCATACAGTTTTTTAGTATCAAGCATCTGAAGTCAGATTTAAACTCAGGTCTTCTTGATTCCAAGACTGGTGTCTACACTATGCCACTGAGCTGTCCCTTTTAAAAACACTTTCAAAAAAGCAGCTTTCACTAGCCAAAATCCTAAGGGGAAAAACATCAGCTTTCTTCCACCATGACTTTGACAGATGAGAAGCCTCTGATTTGTAGCAAGTTCTTTGGACTGAAGGACAGAGGCATTTCCTAGTTAAGTTGTGAATGTCTTCAGGTTTAAGCTTGTTTTTAATTTGGGTTTAACTTACTGATCGCTGGTCTTGTGGTGTTGGTGACAGCCTCACTCTACCTCATGGTGAACATTTCATATATATTCTAATTTTAATCTCTGAAGTCTAGACTATACCTGTAATTATCCTTGTAAAGACTATCCTAATAATTATTAAACAGTTCTGGAGACCGGGGTGCCACAGTTTTTTTCTTATTCTAAACTTTTGGTGTTCTCCCATATAGTTGAATGTGGTGGGGAGGCCAAGAAACAAAAATAAGCCCGGGGGCAAGATAATTGTCTCCCCTACCTGCCTAGCCACATTCCTGTCTTTTTTCATGTAGATATAGCCAGCAAAGCACCAAAGGGTTTTGAGTTGCACCCCAACGATAGACCTTGAGGTTCTATTGAATGCTATGGTACTGGACTGACATGGTCAGAACTGTCCTTTAGAAAGAATATATAGCAGCTGAAGGATAGGTTGGGCAGAAAAGAGGCTAGAAGCAGGGATATCTATTTATCACCTAGAATAGATCTAGACTTCAGAATTGACCTTTTTGATTATTTCAGGATCTTGGATTTAGTTAAAAGGGAATAAGCATTTTTATAGCACCCACTTTATACCAGGCTCTGTGTTGTGTTTTTTTCTCAAACAAATATTATCTCATTTAAAACCTCAGGATTGTTTTGATTTGTATTTTTCTCTTATTATTAATGATTTGGAGAATTTTTTTATGTTGTGATTATTAAAAACTGTTCCTATCTGTAGGCAACTTGCCTAATAGAGAATGACTTGTAGTTTGACATATGTAGTTCAATATATAAAATAATAAAAATATGTTATGCATGAGATATAATATAAAGAATGTAAATATATAATTATTACAAGTATTTTATAATATTAAATATTCATTAATTTAATAAATGATTATTATGAAATAATATATAATCTAAATATATTTATATAAAATATACAAATGTATTCTATATTATTTTGAGGCATGTTATATATTTAAATATTACATTATATACAATTGACATATATGTGTGTTAATTGTTTATAAAGCTTGGATACAAAACCTTTATCAGAAAAAAATTGAGACAGAATATATTTTTCCTCATTTGACTGCTTGCTTTCCTTTCTTATCCTAATTGAATTACTTTTATTTGTACTGGAACTTTTAGTTTTGTATAATCAAAGTTATGATATATTTTATCTTTTTAATTGCCTCTATAATAAAGTATTAGCATTTCTATAGTACTGACTATTTTCCAGGCACTTTGCCAAGAGCTTTGTAATTATTATCTCATTTAATCCTCATAACAATCTTGGGAAATAAATGCTGTTTTTGCAGATGAGGAAACTGTAGTTAAGTGATAAGCCTGGGGTAACACTGCTAGTTGATGTCTGAGGTTGGATTTGAACTCAAATCTTCCTGTGACATCTAGTGCTCTCTTTACTTTAACACCTAGTTGCCATAAACCCTTGTTTGGTTAAGAACATGTCTCCAACTCAAAGCTGTACAAAGTATATAATCTCTTTCTCTTCTAATTTTATTTATAATCTGATATTCAATATTGAGTCATATAGCCATTTAATATGTGGTATGGAATATCATAAAAGATGTTTGTTTAAGCCCAATTTATTCAAGACTGCTTTCCAGTTGTCTTGGAATTTTTTGTCAAAAAGGAATTCTTTTCTAAACCATTTACATTTTTTAGTTTGTCAAACAATGACTTATGAGTTCCATTGTTTCTGATGCTCCCTTCTTGAGTTGTTGCATTGATCTACCTTTCTATTTTTTTTAATCCCTACTAGATAGTTTTGATGCCTGATGCTTTATCATATAGTTTGAGGTCTGGAGATGCTATTTCCAATTTGTTCCTACTTCTTTTCATATTTTCCTTGATCATCTAGAATTTTTGCTTTTCTGAATGAAATTTGTTATTATTTTATTGAGTCCTGTAGAGTATCCCTTTTAAAATTTGATCAGTATAGAATTAAAAATATAAAATAATTTTGGTAGCATTATCTTTTTTATTATATTGGCACAGTCCAGACATGAGTGCTGACTATTTTTCTAATTATTTAAGTTGTTCTTTTTTTAAAGCACTTTGTGGTTGAATTTATGTATTTTGTGTACTTTGATAGATTTATCCCTATGTTCATTGATAGGGAATTTCTCTTTCCTTTTCCTTTCTCTATCTTTATTACTTTAATTTCTTTTTCTTGTGATATTGCTATCACTAGCATTACTAGAACTGTATCAAATAACATGGGAAAAGTGAGCATTCTTGATCTAATCTCATATTTTAGGAGGCTGAGGAAAACTTCTAGGGTATCTCCATTGAATATGACACTTGCTTTTGGTTTTAGATAGATTTTTTATGATATTTATGAAGATTCCTCAATGCCATATTTATATGGTTTTTAGCATAAAAGAATGCTATGTTTTGTCAGACATTTTTTGAATCTATTGAGATAATCATACAGTTTTGGTATTTGGTTAGTGTGGATGTTTGATCAAATTGGTTAAAGGTTTATCAATTTTAATTTTCATTTCAAAGAACCAGTTTTTAGTTTTATTTATCATGTTTTTGATTTTATTTTTTTCAAAATTTGAATATCTCATCTTTTGTGATTATCTTATATTTTTAACTTTTAGATTTCTATTTTTAAATGCTTATAGCTAATTAATTCTTTTTCCAATTTTATTAATTTATATTTGGGTTTTATTTTCTTATTTAACCTGTCACTCATTTTCATTTTATTGGAGAGTTTAATCCATTCACATTTAAAACTGTAAAAGTTAAGTTTATATATTTCTCCATTTGTCTCAGATATATTTTTAAAAATTTATTTTTCTGTCTTCTTTTATAATTATAGTACTTTGCTTCCTCAATTATTTTAGCTTAATATGCTTCAAGGCAATCCTATTCCTGTTAGTTCTTTTTCCTCTATCTATAAAACCTTTTCCCTGTTTTTAGAGTTTTACTTAAGTTAATATTCCTTTTTTCTTTTTTTCCTTTTATCTAGTTATCTAGATCTTTTTCTATCTTTTTTCTTCCTCCAAGTTGAGTCAAGTAAAATCCTCTTTCCTTTCTTACCCCTCAATGTACTTGTTTGTTACCTTTTAAATTTCATCTTTTGTATTTTTTTCTAAAAAAGTTCTCTTCCTCATTGTCTTATTATACATCTTCCTTTTCTGTCCATTCTAAGTTGTGGACTTTATAATAATATAGTCTTTTATTCTTTTTTATTCCTCAAGATATTAAAACTTTTGATTATTGATTTGTTGAATGATATTTAAAGTACTTTTCACTGGCTGCTAAGCCAGAACCTGGTGTCTGACCTACTGAAATATCTCAACATCTTGGAAATCCAGAAACCGAAGCAGCAGCTGATACAGATGGAGAAAGAAAAGGTGAGCCTAACTACATATATACATACATGTATCCATACAAAAAACCAGAACAGCCAAATTCTCTGTGCCTTCCCTAAGGTTGATACGGGATCTTGCACTGCTATGGACCTCCATACAGAAAGAGGGAGTATACCTCAGGCCCTTTCCTACCTGTCCACTATGTGACCACCAATGCATAGTGCTGCTATTTGTCTCTTTGGATTTATTCTTTTTTGATCTTAGGTGAATGAGAATCAGAGACAGGATGGATCAAGTTATGCCTTTATGTGTTTTGGAAAGTCAGAAAAGCCATCAAAATTACCCTCAGCAACTAGAATTAGGAGCAGTAATTGCTATGTCAGGTGAAGAGTAAGCCCAAGGGGAATGGTCTACTTAATTCAACCCAATAGGTGATGGATCTGGTGGCTATGACAACCTGTCCTTTGAGCAAGGACAAACCATCAGCTATGCTGCACTAAGAAATGAACTTGGTAGGGATTCCCTGAAGGAAAGGAAGGACTTTCAATAGAGTCAGGTATTCTCAGGGACAGAGTGGGTATGCAGTGGGTATGTATGCTCTGTCTTCTCAGTAACTATCTGTTTGTAAAAGTTAATTGATATTATTTAAGTGATATTGAGGAGATATTAACTGGTTAAGTGATATTGGTGGCACATACTAGATGAAGGATTATCAGAAAGTTTTAAAACACCCAGTCCTCCTCCTTGGTCTCACCTTGGCCACCCCACCCCCATACACAGTGAATACCTCAGGAGCATAACCCTCAGGGTTGACCTTAGAATTCAGAGGGGAAAGTAAGTAGCTACTTTTAAGGAAGAAGTCTCTCCTCTCTGATTTCATTTGTTAGATAATGGCTACCAAAATATGCAACAAAGTAGAAATTATAGGAGTAAAAGCCTACATTTTATTATTATTCTCAAGCATAGCTTCAGAGCTCAAAAAAAGACCTGAAGGATGACTGTTTCCTTTTTTTTTAAATCATTGGGTTTCTAAGAAGCCTTCTTATAGGCAGAATTATGTCAGTGACAGAAATAATTCTACATATTGCAATATTATATATTTCTCTTAGGCCATAAAAGTTAAAGAGAAGATAGAGCCATAATCCCATGCTTCTTTCAATGTCATAAAAGTTGAACAAAATCAGTCAAACAGAGCCATAATCCCATATATTCCTTAAGGAAATAAACCTTGTCAAACTCTAGGTAAACTAAGTCAGATTACAGATTAAATGACATTTAGAAGAATCACAAATGGGCTAATAGAAGGCAATATTTACCTATTGCCATGGAGCTATGAACAGTTAAGATTCTTTTTCTGGCTTCTTATCTAAGGAATGTTTAAGGTTTTAAGCCCTTTTTCACATTTTCACATCCCTTAGTATAGAATTTGGTCAGGTGAAATTAATATTAACAGAAGGCAGGTTTTCAGTTAGCCAAAAGTTGTAGGAGGAATAAGAGGGTAAAAAACAACAATGAATTCCCATAATTCTTTATTTTGGGGACCCAATCTGCTCTTCTGAGTGTGGATTGAAAGAGTAAAACCAGAGCTTGTATTATATAAACTTTTCTGCATTTTCCTCATGGATCTTGAGGAGGGAAACCTAATGAACCAATGTGTGTTAGGAAAGGGAGTTCCTCTCTTCAGAGGTAGGCTCACCAGACCTGAGTTCAATCCAAATGCTACAGTTCTTTTGGACCCAATAGCAGTACTTCAAATTTACTTAGGAAAAGTAAATTTTAGATTACTAACTCTGCATAGAAAAAAATGTCTTAGTCTACATTTTATGCTGTTAATAACATATTGAATATTGGACTGTAAACTAAATGAAAACAATAATATTTTATATCCTTTGTTTTTCTTATATATATCAGATACTCAGTTTTTTGAATGAACATCAATTTTCAAAAAAATTAGCATTAAATAAAATCTTTAAATCTTATAAATTGAGGAAATATATTAATGAATTTTCATTTTAAATGTGAGATGAATTTAATATCCATGAAAATTGGAAATCTTCATTGATTTATTTTGAAGATTTTGCCTTGAATATTCAATAGAATCATAGAAATATTTATAGCAACATGGTTGTTAATATATAGAAGCAATGCATTATTTCAAGCATAATAGATTATTGATCTTACCATTGTGAGTTCTTATTTCACTGGTATACTGCCATCCTATGTGATACTCATCTATGTTACCTTTTCCATAAGTACTCCCCTAAGGATGCACCAGTGCAACGGAAGTATTTTGAGTTTTTTAACATCTTATAGGTAAATGCTGAGGTACCATTCAGGTTGTCCATTAGCCCTCACTTTTAATTTTTTTCCCTTTTTTATTGTGAACTTGAAAAACATGAGCAAATTTGAACATTTCCACATATCTACAATGTACTAGAAAAGAAAATTCTATATAAAATCATGAGCTTCTACTAGGTATAGAATTTTTTTAAAGTATGCATTCAATTGAACTCTTTAAGACCAGCCCAGGTCTACTTTGTCTTTATCTTCTTTTGAGTTTCCTTCTGCTTTTTTTTATATGACCCTTGAGAACAGGCTGAGTTCAAAGCCTCTTTCACCCCCATCTCTTCTCATAGTACCTACTGGCTTCAAACCAGGTTAGGTTAAGTTCCCCTCATCATGTCACTACTCTTTTCTCAAAGTGCTTACAGATTCTAGGCCATTCATTCTGGTTTCTGGATCCTTTGTCAATATTCCTCAAGGTTTCTGATCACCATCTTATGAACAGAGAAGCCTTCTACTGTTTTCTCTTTGGTATTCTTAATCATTAATTTTACTGTATATATATATATATACACACATATATATATATATATATACACACACACACACACACACACACACACACACATAAATATATATGACTTGGGCTTCTTATGACCTTTTTCTTTTCATATTGCCATCTTAGCCAGTAGTCTTTATCTACTATATTATTATTTAACTCTTTAGGTATATATATTTTTTCTTCCACAACTAGATTGAGGTAGGTAGATGGTATAGGATAGGTAGTGCTGAACATGAAATCAAGAAACCTGAATTCAAATCTGACCTCACACACTAGCTGTGTGACTCTGGGTAAGTCACTTAACCTCAGTCTTCCTCACTTTCCTCATCAGTAAAATGGGGGTTACAATAGTAACTACCTTTCAGCATTGTTGTAAGAAGCAGACGATATAATATTTATGAAGTTTTGTTTTTTGATCTTTCTTTTTTTTGGTTTTTGCAAGGCAATGGGGCCAAGTGACTTACCCAAGGTCACAAAGCTGGGTATTTAAGTATCTGAGGTCAGTTTTGAACTCAGGTCCTCCTGACTCCAGGACCCAAGCTCTGTCCACTGCACCACCTGACTGTCCCAATATAAAGTCTTGTGCCAACTATAAGGAACTTTATAATGTTGGCTAGTATTAGAATGTATTTCCTTCAGGGCATGATATTAGCTTTAAATTTCTTTGTGACTCCCTCAATACCCACCTTGGTCTCTCATTTATAGGCACATGAAAAATGTTTGTTAATGTATTGATATTTTGTTTTATTTTAAAGAAAGATTTTATTTTGAGTTTTACAATTGTTCCCCCATTCTTGCTCCCCCCCTACCTCCCACAGAAGGCATTCTGTTAGTGTCTACATTGGTTCTATGTTATACATTGATCTCAGTTGAATGTAGTGACAGAGAAATCATATCCTTAAGGAAGAAATATAAAGTATGAGATAGTAAAATTACATTATAATATAATGCTTTTTTTTCTAATTAGAATGGTTATAGTCTTTGGTCTTTGTTCAAAGTCCATAATTCTTTATCTGAATACAGATGGTATTCTCCATTGCAGATAGCTCAAAATTATCCCTGGTTGTTGCACTGAAGGGATGAGCAAGTACATCAGGGTTGATCATCACCCCATGTTGCTGTTAAGGTGTACAATGTTTTTCTGGTCCTGCTCATCTCACTCAGCATCAGTTCATGCAAATCTCTCCAGGCTTACCTGAATTCCCATCCCTCCTGGTTTCTAATGGAACAATAGTGTTCCATGACATACATATACCACAGTTTGTTAAGCCATTCCCCAATTGAAGGACATTCACTTAATTTCCAATTTTTTTGCCACCACAAACAGGGCTGCTATAAATATTTTTGTACAAGTAATGTTTTTACCCTTTTTTATCATCTCTTCAGGGTATAGACCCAGTAGTGGTATTATTGGGTCAAAGGGTATGCACATTTTTGTTGCCCTCTGAGCATAATCCCAAATTGCTCCCCAGAAAGTATGGATGAGTTCATAGCTCCATTGTATTGATATTTTCTAAAGTAAAACTTGACAACTGTCCTTTCATGCTGCCTTCCAAAATGAATATCTATGAAGAAAAAACGGATTTTTTTATCTACACTGGAGCAGAATTGAGGTATCAGGAAAGGGAGGGAAAGAGAAGAAGGGAGTTGTAAAGAATAGTTTTCTTGTGATTAATTTATCTCTTATCTAAGATTAATTTGGGTCCCCAAATATCTTGGTATGAATAAGTCCCACTTATGTGTTTCAAAAATATCAAGGAAAAAACTCCTTTGAGACAAACTGACACTTGCTGGTTTTTGTGTTCCCAAATGCTAATCACTCTCAAAAGTCATTCTACTATTTATTCATTATAAGAAACAATTACAAAATGTAATGAATCTGTGAAATGGATTCAGCAATGTCACTCCTCTTAAATCAATTCATCCATGAACCTGTTTTTATCTTCTTGTTTTCCAATTTCTTTATCCCTCAGTCTTCTCTATTACTTCTAACAGCAAATATGAAATTACAGTTTGTCATTCAAATCCCTTCTTAACCTCCCTTTCCTTCCTTTCCAGTATCTTCCAGCTCCTCATCCTTCTACTTTCCTCTGTGATCTTGTGATATTGACTTCATTGCTGTTCTTCCCACAAGGTAGTTTATCTCCTGACTCAGGGGTATTTTCACTGGCTGACCTCTTTTTTCTCCTCCCCACCTCCCTTGACAGAAAGCAATCTAATGTTAAACAAATATTCCCTTTAATCATGTTGTGAAAGAATTATCAAAGCAAAAAGGGAATAAAAATGATGAGAGGGGGAAAATAATATAAATTTAAAAAACTGAAAATAGTAAGCCTTGGTCTGCAGCCAGACTTCATAATTCCTTCTCTGGATTTGGATGGTATTTTCCATCATGTCCTTTAGAATTGTCTTTGATTATTGTACTAGTGAAAGCAAGTCCATCACAGTTGATCATCACACAGTGTTGTTAATATGTACAATGTTCTTTCGGTTTTGCTCACTTCACTCAGATCAATTCATGCAAGTCTTTCTAAGCTTTTCTGAAGTCCCATCACTCATGATTTCTTTCTTTTTTAAAAATTTTATTTTTCCAATTACATAAAAAGGTAGTTCTCAACAATCATCCACATTTTTCTATCACTCTCCCCCCTCTCCATGGTGGTGAACAGTCTGGTAAAAGTCATACTTGTACATTTGTATTTGACTTATTTCCATATTATTCATGTTGTGAAAGAGGAATTAAAACAGGGTGGGGGATAGGGAGACTAAAAGAAAGAAAGAAAAAACATCCCATTCACATTTACAATTATGATTACTAACTCTGGATTTCTTCTATGCTATCTTCCCCCAATTATACTTTTCTCTTTATTCCCCCTTATGTCTCCTCACCAATATTTTGCTTCTGATTGCTGCCACTTGATCAGCTCTTCTTTCTATCAGCCTCTTTCTCTTTCCTTCTCCCTTTCCCCTTTAACTTTTCTTTTTAACTTTTACTTTACTTTTACTTTTGCCCTCCCTTTTATCATTTCCTTTTTCTCCCTTTCTTTCCCCTTCTCCCCTCCCCCATTTCCCTGTAGGGTAGGATAAATTTTTAAAACCAATTGGGAATATATTATTCCCTCTTTGGGCAAAATCTGTTGAGAGTAATATTTTTTCAGTGCTCACCCTCCCTTCTTTCCCTCTATTTTAATAGATTTTTATGTCTCTTCATGTGGTGCTTCACCTTCTCCTAATATAATCCTTCTTTTCATGTCTTGATTGTTTTAAACCTGTCTTGTACCCACAACCCCTATCATGATATACTCCTTTTTATCTGTCCTGATAAAGTACAATTCTCAAAAAGTGATTGATTTATAAGCAACATTATATCATAATAGTAATTTCATACCTACAATCTCTAAGTACACTCTTCTCAACAGTCCCATTAGAAATAATTCTCAAGAAACATAAATATTATCAAATTATAATCAATTTATACCACACCCTTCTTCCAAGTATCCCTTATAAAAAATACAATCCTCATGATCTAAAATATGTAAATCAAAATTACTCAAGAGTTTAAAGTTTGATCACATCACAGTCAATTTATACCCACATCCTTTGTTTAAACAAATATGTTCCTTTCAATTGTCTAAGAAAAATACAGTTTTCAGAGTTAACTAACATTTTCTCCCCCTTTCATTTATCTTTTTTTACACATCTTTTGAGTCTTATATTTGAAGATCAAATTTTCTGTTCAGTTTTGGTCTTTTTATCAAGTATATTTGAAAGTTCTCAGACCATCTTTTCCCTTGAAAGAATATGCTGAATTTTGCAGGGTAGTTGATTCTTGGTTGCAATCCAAGCTCTTAGATAAATCTTACTATACTTGTTGATTCTATTTTCTTTCTTTCCACTCACTTCTCAGCCTCTTTCAATCAATGTTTTCTTGCCTCAGGACTTAAACTGAAGTACCTGAATGGAAAAATTGAAACTTCTTTTTCCCAAATTACCAATGATTTCTTAATTGTACAATCCAGAGGTTGTTTCTTAGTTTTTAATCCCTCTTGAACTCTTTGTGTGACATATGTCAAGGTTTTCTCTGGGGGTCTATCTTTTCTCTGGGATTTTGGGAAACTATGTAATAGATTTTTCTCTTGCTTGTTTGGTGCTGCAGTATTCTTTGCTGGATCATCATCTATATTCAGCATCCAGTTGGTTTACCCCAAGATTTTGGATTGGGGTCTCTTTTCTTCATTTTCTTCTCTTTCTCCTCTGTCTCTGTCTTTTTATCTCTTTCTCTTTCATACACATACACAGGGAGATAGTTAAATATGAAAAACTGATAAATGTATGGGAGAGGTAAAATACTAAGTGGGCAATTTTGCTTTGAAGATTCTTTGTTATGGGTAGGAGAGGTAACTCCTAATTGTCTGAGAAAATGTCAAACTACAATTCTATGAGTGGAAAAAAGGACTGACTTTTGAGTTATTTAGAAACATACTTTCCATAGAGAACATTCGGGAAATGGGAGGGAGGGGAGAGAGAGAGAGAGAGAGAGAGAGAGAGAGAGAGAGAGAGAGAGAGAGAGAGAGAGAGAGAGAGAGAGAGAGAGACTTAACATCACCCCCCTTCCCATGTCTGTTGACTGCCAGTGTCAGCAGCCATAAAGAGTGGCCTCTTCTTGGTGAGATGTTTGTCTTTCTGCTTGGTTGAACTGAGATTTTACATTATTTCCAGTTAAAGAGCACTTTGGTATATTCTAATCTGTATAATTTCTCTGATTTCTGTTTATTGCTTTCTATGTGCTCATGCACACAGACACACAACCATACACAGGCACACACATTCACACACCCATACACTTTTCTTTAAACCAGGGACTTTTCCCTAGTGCTTGTTCCATTGCTCAAGGGATATGTGTGTATGTATATGTGTGTGTGTGTGTGTGTGTGTATGTATGTGTTTATGTGTGTATGGGTATGAACACACATACATATGTATTTCTCTGCTTTTCCTGCCACCACCATTAGCTATGGCATCTTGAAATGGAGCAGTTTTCCAACAGGAATACTTTTATTATCATATCCAGCAGATATTAGGTCCATAGTATCTAGATACAGAAACAAGTTGAGCTGCTGAGAGTAGTCTCAAGGAACTCAGTGAAGCAGCCATCCTAGGAGGGATGCTACATCTAGGAGAGCAATAGTAACACGAGAAAAAAGGACACATTGTGGTCATGCTGGGCTGGAAGTGGGAGTTATTTTGGTCATATATGTTCCCCATGTGTGTGCTGCTTTACCAGTATATTCTATATGCATGCCTTTTCTTCCCACTATGATATAATTGTGGGAGTGTATACCTCAGATATGTTGTTGATGCTATTTATCCTTTGTTTTTGAAAAGGACCAATAACATTGGAGAGTGATGTCTCTACTTGCAAGTGAATTGGATTTAAGGGAGGTAGGGCTATGTATCACTCTCTTTTCTAATCATAGAAGTCTAGTGGCAAGACATAGGTCAGGATGACTGCTGATGGCTTCATATGTAGTGGTAGACCTTAATCTTTTTAAGTTAAGGTCTTTCCCAGGTCCAAGTATGTCTGAGACAAAGTCTGTTCAATAGTTAAAGGCTAGCTAAGAAAAAAAGGCAAAAGACTGCCCATTTTGCTTTCCAAAAGAAGCAGTCTGTGAGGGTGGGATCACTGTTCATGTCAGGACATTTAAGTACATGTTTTCACTTCTTGCTAATTGTGTCCTTTGGCTGATTATTAAAGGTATACACATCAGTGGAAGGGAAACTTATAAGTTTAATAATTTTAGGAGGGGTAAACCTTGAACTTAACATAGCTATCCTTTGAGGGAAGTAAATGGGGATGTATCTCAGAGAGGGTGTTACCTACACTCTTTCACATCCAAACACATACCTACATATACAATCTAACATATCTATTTCCTGAACTCTAGTCCTATATTACCAGTTACTTATTGGACTGCCAGCTAGATGTCATATGGACATTTCTAAAACAACATAGGCTCAAATAGAACTTGTTATCCTTCCCCTCATATTTATTCTTCTCCTTAATGTCCCTATTTCTGGTAAGCACCCCAACTTTCAGTCTTACAGTTTTCTATTTGTCTTCCTTCATTAACATCCCTCCATTATCCCATCAGTTGTCAAGTCTTGTCAGTTCAGCTTCTAAGATATCTCTCTTATCTATTCCCTTCTCTCCATTAAAAATGTTCTAGGTTGGATCTTTAGCACTTCTTACCTATTGAAACAATTTTTCAATTGAACTTTATACCTCTAGTCTTTCCTCTCTAAAATTCATTCTCCACACAACTGTCAAAGTCATATTCCTAATACATTATTACAAAGATATCAAAAGCTTTGGAGGTTGCCTACTGCATCTAGAATAAAACAAACACACCTCTGTTTGGCATCACAAATGGTCATCAATCTACTTTCCAGATATCAAATATTACCTTTTGCAAATTCTACCTTTCTGTCAAAATGGACTTCTTTTCCTCACATATTACTTTAAATGTTCTATCTTCATGAATTTGCAGATGCTAAGTATCTTCCATTTCACCTCCAATTTTAGAATTCATAAGCTTCCTTCAAAGCTCAGTTCAAATATTACCTCCTAGGAAGACTTTCTTGATTTCCCTTAGTGGATGGTATCTTGTACCTTGAAATTATTTATTTTTTTTTGCATATACAAAGTATTCCAAAGGTCTTAGTTCAGTGAACTGTACTGTGACTTTTGGGGCATCTTGCACCTTGCATTCAGTGGGGCAGTGGTTAGAGGGCTAACCTTGGAGATGGGAAGAACTAGTTCAAATCTTACTTCTAACATATACTGGCTATATGACATTGGATAAGTCACTTAACATCTCGGTGCTCTGGACAACTCTTTATGACTGTAATTTGAAGGAAAAATTTTGACCGCACTGGTAAAAAGTAGTTGTTTCACCAAAGATTTCCTTATACCAGTAGAATCATAGATCAAATCCCTATTCCATCCCTATTTCTACATGTAGATTTGTTTTCTCTGATAGATTATAAACTTTTTGACATTAGTGACATCCTTTTTTTCTTTGTATCTCTAGCATCTAACCCTGTGCCTAGAACACAGGAGATGCTGAATAAGTGTTTATTTAATTTATTGACTGATTGATTGAAGTAGGGTGAATATGCCTGTATTAGGCTGATTGTCATGCTTCTTGAAATCCAACCAGCCTGGAGGCTTGTGGCTTAGCCAGCAGTCCTTCTTGACTGTGTCCAGACAGATGAAGACAGGAAGGATTACTTTTGTTTATGCCCCCTGGCTGTGTCATTAACACATTGCCAAAGTGATAATTATTTTTTTGACATTTGACAGTTCTAAGAGAAAACCTTTGGCAGCTTAGAAGTATAGGGGCTGGACTGGCAGCACATTCATTTAAAAATAAGTTTTATTTATGCTTTTTTGTTTTATATAAATTATTTCTGAGTTTATCACCCACCACTCCTTGGAATTATACCATCTTTGTGAATTGCAGTTAATGTAAAGATAAATGATCCAATGTTCCACTCTGAAAATGTTGGCAACACATTGGTGCTATAGTTCAAATACACTATTTTCTGAGACCAGCAAAGATTATTGCAGTTAATCAATATTAAGTTTTCTTTTAGTGTTCTTATTTACTAGTATATTCATTGTTGAAATAACCAGCCTTTCGAGGAGGCCCAGGATACCTGGCTCTTGAAATGAGACTGTTACTGATGCTTTCAGAGACTGATATTTTCAATGGAAAGAAATTTCTGGAGTAATGGGAAACTTGAGGTGTTTTGAATGAAGTCTTGATTTTGATACATGGGGGGGTGCTTCCTTTTTGGTGTTAAAATTAATTTTATTTTATTAATTTTAACTGCCATGTACAGTTTCAAGCTTATAAACCAACAGAGTAGGTGAACACCTAAGTGGCATCAGTTTTATGGTGCTGGGATGAATCCTATCTTCTCAAATTACTCCCTCACTGAGTGTGAGCACAAGGTAACATATAACAAATAAGCACCTCAAGAAATGAACCAGAGTAGATGAAGATGGGCTAATGTAGTGATGGGAGTGAGGGTCAACCATTGGAATTCCTGACCACTCCATTCTCAGCTAATGTTTCAAAATGAAGACAGTTGCCTAATTGTCATGTGGTTCAATAGTGATGAACCTGTGTGACCAGTTTGATAATAGTCATTTAATATAGATAAGCTTGGAGGGCTGCAATCTGCATCATGGAAGGGAACATTCTCATCCACAAGATCATAGTTCCAATGCGACTATTTCAATTAAGAAGCTCATTTTTAAAGTTTAAAGAAAGTTTTAATTGATATTTGCTGTTTCTTACATCACAATAATATCCCCTTCCTCCTCTTCCTTTCAGAGACTATCCCTTATGACAAGCAAAATTTTTTGGAGAAATAAAAAAAAAGTCAGTATAACTAATTGAAATACTGAAAATATTGAAAAACCAGTGCAATGCATCATTCCTGTGAGCCTCACACCTCCATAAAGAGGTAGATTCGGGATGACTTTTCATATCAATTGATCTTTATAATTTTGTTCTAGTTATTTTTGATTTTTTTTGATGTCTTTTCTTTCTATTTATATTGTTGTAATTATTGTGTATTATTGTTCTCTTGGGTTTGCTTACTTCACTCTGAATCAGTTAATATAGGTTTTTCCATACTTCTATGTATTTATCATATATATAATTTCTGAGAGCACAATATTCCATTATATCCATGTACCATGATTTGTTTTACCTTTTGCAATTTGATGGGTATCTACTTTGTTGCCAATTTCCTTTATCTAGTCTTTCATGTTGTATTATAATCCCACAAAAGAAGCATTCATCTACATTCAGGATGTTACCAGGTTCTGTCCATAATGTCCCATGTCTGCCTTTCACTGTTGTCTCTATCAGATTTCTGCATCTGCCCCATCTCATGTATATTTTGAAAACAGTCTTTTATTTATCTTATTAGTTACTCTGTTATCTTTCTTTTGCTGTTATTCTCCTTGTTTGCCTCATTTATTGGCTCCTCTTGCATTTTTGCTGTTTGGGTTTTTTTTAGAGAGACAATATCTTAAGTTACTGGTGTCTTTCTAAAAATATTTCAATCTCTTTTTTATTGTTGAATGTTCATCTCTTGTTCTATATGTTTAAACTCAGCTTTATAGAGTATCACCTTGGACTATATCCTGAACTCTGATGCTTTTCAGAACACATTATTCCATTTCCTTTTTTTGTCCCCAATGGAATATTTTTGCATTATTTGAATGAATTTTCCTTTCTGTTTCTGATGGCTTGCCAAATTTTTTATTTCTTAATTGAATTGCTAAACTTAACCAACTTGGAGTTTTTAGCCATTTTTTTTTTCCTGAAGGTGATCTGTGAATGTTTCTATTAGAATTTCATGTTCTGTGTTTAGAAGTTCTAGGCAATTTTCTTCCATTATTTCTTCCAATATAATGTTTTTTTTTGTCTTGTCATGATCCTTAGGTTGACTCTATACATCTTATCTTTGAATTCAGTATGTTTTGTTTTCTTCAGACTGACCATATTTTCTTTTAATGTTATTGTTTTTTTTGATTCTCTTCTTTTAGGTTGTCCATTGTGTCTGTGAATTTGTATTCCTAATCTATTGTTCTTTACTTTGTTCTTTGGTCAAGCTCATCATTGAAGATCTCAGTTTTTCAATCCTCCCCATTAGTTTTGCTGTGCAAGATATAAATTCTTCTCTCATAATCATCATTTCTCTTTTAAATCACTCAGGAATTGTGTAATGATTCCATGTTCTATTGAAATTCATTTTTCTTTATTTTCTTTATTCATAAATGCATGAACTTTTTTTTTTTTACTAGATCTAGGTGTCATATTTTCTTCCATTGCTACTGTTTTTCCAGTTGATTTATCTGTTTATGTTTCAGGTCTTTGAGTTTCCTTCTTCTTGAAATCCTCCCCCCCCCACTTCTCCTTATTTTTCTTAGGGGCTGGATTGCAAAGTGTTTCAGCCTCCTCCCAAATCAGACAATTCATGGTTCACTAACCTAGGTCTCTGCCCAAATTGACTTTTGAGTGGTCAGAACTGGCCCTAGCTGGATGCTGTGCTTAACCTCTCAGGCTTTGCGGCATACTTCATCCTCCTTCCCTTCTACACTCCTCTCCCTCCCCGCCCATATCTTATCCTAATGATCTGTCCCTCTCCCTCTGTGCCTCCACTTCTGCCCTATTCTCTCTGGCACAGCTAGCTCAGAGCTTGCCACACTGGTCCTTCCAGGTTGTAGCCCCCAGAAAACTTTAGTTATTGAAGGGCTATAGCTAAGTTGATGGTTGAAAACTAAGCAAGCTTCTTCAAACTTCATCTAGGGCTTCCACAACACTGGAAAGAGGGTGGAGGAACTGGGATGCAAGGGCGAGTGGGTTTTGTTGTGAGCCTGTTTCATGTCTTTAGGTCTGCTACTACAGCCTTGTTGCTAGTAGCATGAGAGGTAGGGGGGGGCGGTGCTGAGCACCTGAGGGCCAGTGAGCACTAGTTTTTAGGTTTGGCCTTTTTAAAATTCTGATTCTGGGTATCCTAGGTCATAAAGACAACTGAAATTGCTTTGTGTTTGGCATATAATTTCTGTTTTGGAGATAGTTGTAGAAATTAAAGAAAATATCTAGTCCATCCACTACTTTGTGCAAATGTGACCTGGAAGGCTAAGTAACACTTATTAACCAATGCCTTACATATAATGGATACTTAGGAAATGTTTGTTAAATTAAATTTATTTACTTAAATTGAATAATCAACTGATCAATAAGAGAAAAAGAAAGGAACAAGAATTCATTAAGTGCCTACTATGTGCCAGACACTGTCCTGATATTACAAATTTTATCTCATTTGATCCTCATAACACCTTTGAGGGGTAGGTGCTTTATTCCTATTTTACAGATGAGAAAACTGAGACACATGCATTTAATGACTTGTTTAGGGTTATGTAGATAGTGTCTGAGTAGATTTGAACTCAGTTTCCTGATTCCAGACTGTGAGCTCTATTCATTGTGTCACTTAAATGCCTCATAAATAAGCATTTACTTAATAATTAATATTTAATTAATAATAAATATTTATTAAGTATTTACTACATGCTAAACATTGGAGATATCCATTTAAAGATTGAAAAAATTTCCAACCTGCTAGAAGCTTATCTAAATTATTAACAAAGTCCTTTAGTTAAAACTACTTAAGGAAAGGGAGTTTTATTATTTAAAAGAAAAATTATTATTTAAAAGAAAAATTAAGTTAGCAAAGGCTTTTTTACTTTATTTTTCCCTAAAAAGCTTTCTCATGGTTTAATTTATTAATTATACATATATTTATATGTAATTTTGCTTTAAATTTTGTTAATTTCTTCTCTTATTGTTAGGGTTTCTCTTTAGGTTTTTAATTTGTTTTCTAAGAGTTTTTTTTTTTTGATTGCATACTGAAATCATTGACCTAGTCTTTTACTGATAAAAATCTTTTGAGATAGAATTTTCCCCTAATAGAGCTTTGATTGCATCCCTAATTTTAGAATTTTGCTTCATTATCTTCATTTTAATGAAATTATTGTTTGTTTCTATGATTTTTTAATGTGGACAACAGGGTTAAGTGACTTGCCCAAGGTCATGCAAGTGTCTGAGGCCAGATGTTTGACTCAGGTCACTCTGATTATAGAGTTAGTTCTTTATCCTCTGAGTCACCTAGCTGCTCCTGTTTCTATGATTTTTTTTCTTTGACCCAACCATTCTTTATGATGTTGCTTAGACTCCAAATTTAATCTCCTCTTCAAAGGCCCTTCATTTAACATAATTTTCATTGCATCATAGTTCATAAAAGATGTATTTGTTTGCAAAGTTTTAATGCTCTAATATATAGTCCATTTTTACGGTTTCCATGGACAACCAAGAATATCTATACACCTTTCTATTTTCATTTGATGATTTCCAGAACTCTATCTTATCTAATTTTTTTCAAAATTCTGTTTAACTGATAAGCCTCATTAGCAGTACATATGACTTTGCCCTTAATGGAAATTATAGATATTTAGTGTCATTTAGATATTTCAAACTAGTAATTCCAAGTCATGGTTACTTTGAATGACTGAGTTATCCACCACCACATCACAAATGATCCAAATTTTACTTTCTACTGACTGTATTTCAATAAAATTGGTTTCCCTCATGTTCCCTTCTTGCTCTGGCTCTCTCTCTCCCAGAGTCATGCAAACTATTACTCCTCTCTGTGTTCTAGGGTACCTTGAAAGGCTGTGGAATGTTTCTTCTCTACTGACTTCTTCCACTTCAGTCTGTTCCCCTTATTTTTAGGGACTAGTGACCAGCAGCTCAGAAACATTTAATTGCCTAATACCAGGTGGTTTTTCAAAGGGATATTTTCTTCAAAGATATAATAAGTAAATACCCAAGGGGCCATAAAACAGTTCCCATCCTTTGACCCAGCCAGACTGCTATTGCATCTGTATCCTAAAGAAATCAAAAAAAGGGATAAAGGAACTACATGGATAAAAATATTTATAGCAGCTCTTTTTGTGGTGACAAGGAATTGGGTATTGAGAGGATGACCATCAATTGGGGAATGTCTGGACAAACTGTGGTATATGATTGTGATGGAATACTGCTGACTATTAGAAATGATCAGCAGGATAGTTTCATAAAACCTAGAAAAACTTTTATGAAATGATGCAGAGTAGAGAGATGAGATTATTGTATACAAAAACAGCAGTGTCCTAATGATTAACTGTGAAAAACTTAGTTATTTTGATCAATACGGTGATCTAAGACAATTCCAAAGGACTCTGAGGAAAAATGCTCTCCACCTCTAGAGAAGGACTGATGAACTCTGAGTATAAATTGAAGTATAATTTTTCATTTATTTTTCTTGCTTTTTTGAAGTTGATATGTAAATATGTTTATCATAGTTTGACATATGTAATTGATATTTTATTGCTTGCTTACTCAATAGATGGGGGGAATGGTGGGAGGAAAGGAGAGAATTTTGAATTCTTTAAAAACTTGTTAAAAATAAATAAATAAATTACCTAGCTGTGAGACCTTGGGCAAGCCACTTAACCCCATTTGCCTTGCAAAAAACCCTAAAAACAAAACAAAACAAAAACAAATAAATAAATAATGACTTTTGGAAAATGGTATAGCAAGTATAAATGTACATTTCCCCAATATTTCTTTTTCTTTTTTTAGGTTTTTGTAAGGCAAATGGGGTCAAGTGGCTTGCCCAAGGCCACACAGCTAGGTAATTATTAAGTGTCTGAGACCAGATTTGAACCCAGGCTCTCCTGACTCCAAGGCCGGTGCTTTATCCACTGCGCCACCTAGCCGCCCTTTCCCCAATATTTCTAAGACAAATTTACTCCCATGCCATTTTGAAGGAGTGGGGTTAAAATTTAGCTCAATTCCTACAAAACATCGGTCCCACCAAGTTCATGTCTAGATGTGACATGACTCCTTGGTGAGTCATTCTGTGGGTTGGAATCCTGTGGGTAAATCTTCCTACTTCCTTGGGATATCAGTGTTATGCTGGCTATAATATCTGACCCAGGATTCTTCCTCTTAATTCAGTCTCTACCAAGATTGGAAATTTCTACTCCTTACATCTAGGATGGAAAAGAATGAACAAAAAAATCCCCCAAACTGAGGTTGGTTTCTTGGGGTCCAGATGGTCTCAGAGGGGAAGAAGGCTCTAAGGTCCTTTCCCTTTATAGTATAGTTTATCTCTGGGGAACATGAAAGTTTCATCAACCTCTCCCAGAAACAAATGAAATAAAGAGATGACCAGAACTGGCTCAAGTCTTTTTGAAAGTGTCATAATATTGCAACTAATCAAACAGGGTTCCTCTCAACCATATGGGAATCCAACTGAAGCCAGAATATTCATGAATACTAATCTGGTCTCACAATGACATGTTGCTTACATATAACATCATATTCTCTAGGAATCAAATTTCTCACATTCTTCATATGAAAAAGTATCATTACCAAATGAGATGATAGGGTCTGAGTTTGTAAGCTTATGAATTTTATTTTATGAACTTCAAAATATTCTGAAAAACCTTCACCACATTGACCTAAAAGAATTCATGACACAAAAAAATGTTAAAATTTCTTTTTGGGGTGAGAAAGACTTCATTACACTAAATTATATAAGCTACATTTAAACTATATGATTAAATATCCTATACCCATGTTCTACCCTATTATATATATATGTATATATATATATATATATATATATACTATATAAACTATATGATTAAATACCCCTTAAATTAAATATCATTAAATTAAATACTCCTGTCTTTTGAGGAAATTAAGAGGTATCTAAGTAGTATCATAAATAGAGCACCTAACTTGAAATTAAGAAGACCTGAGATCAAATTCTGCCTTATACATCTGTGTGATCATTGATAAACCATGTAAGCATCTTGTGCTTCAATTTTCTTATCTGTAAAATGGAGATAACAAGTGTTTACCTCACAAAGAGATAACATATGTAAAGCACTTTGGAAATCTTGAAGTACTCTAAAAATGTTAACTAATATTATTATTATTATTATTTGCAAGATAAATGGGGTTAAGTGGCTTGCCCAAGGCCACACAGCTAGGTAATTATTAAGTGTCTGAGGCCAACTCAGGTACTCCTGACTCCAGGGCTGGTGCTCTATTCACTGCACCAACTAGCCACCCCTAAACTAATATTATTAAATGAGCATGTTTCAATTGAGTTTCAGTCTATTAGTGGTCTATTAGTCGGCTTAGAAGATCCCCAAAAAGAATTGTGTTGGATGCTGGAATTGAACTGAGTCCCACTTTCCTTAGCACTGAGGGTATCTTGGTTAGGATCTTATTATTCATTTAGTATTTTCCTACATATAGAATTGGCTAACAAAGATGACTAAGGCAGATATTGGAATCTCCTCTACTTCCAAAAGGTTTTGACTCTGGTTTAACTATGAAAATTTCTTTCCTCAAAATTCTTATAATGACATCTTCAAAAAAAAACTAACAAAAAATAAATTCACTGCATTTATTCAGATGATGTTAAACCCCTAATAACCAAAAATAAACAAAAAGTTTTAGTGTTCTGCAAAGTTTAATAGTTATTATTATTTTTATTATTATTAATTTGCAAATTATGAGATAGAATGTGAGAAATCTCCAGGTATGGGCTCTGTATTAGTGGTATAAGCTTTGAAGTTTTATCTAAAACAAAACAGATTTGCTGGCACTCAAATCTTTAAGAAACCAGATATTTATGTTGTTATGAAATATGTGACACAATGGAAACCTGGGAAAATTTCAATGGGATAAATAAAAACAGAGATTCATGGTTAAATGAGATCCAGATGGGAATAACTAATCCAACAGGATAAGAATTGCCTTCAGGAATAGAATCTGCCTCACCTATCTATCAGGAGTCTTCAAGGAGCACTAGGCACTTACTGTCTGCCAAGTACTGTACTAAACAGCAAGAGTAAAAAGTTGAAAACATAATCTTTTCTCCCAAAGAATTCACATTCTAATAGAGAAAGCAAACATAAAAATTTATGTATGTATAAAAAACAGAGTAGTTGGAAGATAAAGCAGCTAGATGGCACAGTGGACAGAGTTCCTCAGGAAAACTCCTGATTTCAGATCTGGCCTTAGATACCTACTAGCTGTTTGACCCTGGGAAAATCACTTAACACTGCATGCCTCAGTTTCCTTATCTGTAAAATGAACTGGAAATGGAAGTGACAAACCACTCCAGTATCCTTTACCAAGAGGGGTCAGGAAGAGTCTGACATGACTGAAATGATTGAATAAAAACAAGAACAAGAAAAGTTGGAAGATAATCTAGAGGAAAGGCACTGGAGTGAAGGTGAGGAAACCAAATAAAGTCTCTTGCCATTCTTAGAATTTGAGTTAATTCTTGAAGGAAACCTGGAAAGTCTGTAGTCAGAAATGAGTAGATAGAGCATTTCGTGAACAAAAAGCTGACAGTGAAAAGGCATGAAATCTAAAGTGTCTTCCCTGAGAAACAAGCCAGAAATCTGGTATTATTGGATCATAAAATAAGGTAGGATATGGTAGTGTGAAAGGACCTAGAGTGAGGAACACTTGAGTTCAAAATCTGCTCCAGACACTAGCTGTGTGTCCTTGAGCACTAAGTCAGTTAACCTATGTTATTAGGTTCCTCAGCTGCAAAATGGGGATAATGATTGCACTTATTTCACAGGGTGGTTGGAGGATCAAATGAGATAATATTTGTAAATTTATGATATTTCTTAGAATAGTGCCTACTATGTAGTAGAATCTTAATAAAAGTTTCCTTCCTTCCTTTTCCCTCCCTTTTCCCTTCCTTTCCTCCTTCCTTCCTTTCCCTCTTCCATCCTTTGTTTCTTTGCTTGCTTGCTTCTGCTTTCCTTTATCTCATCTGTATAACTGCAGAAAATCAGAAGTTGAATCACTCTATAGTATGAATTCACTAGTATCAGTCAATAAAGAATTCCCCCCAGGGAGATATCCTAAATCCTCCTAGTTACCTTAGATTAACCCATTATTTTCTAAGGAAGGGCCTCTTGAAAAGGTGATCCTACATAGCTTCTCAGACCTAAGGAAACCCTTGGCGTCACCAAATTTTCCCAAGTAAGATCTGGAAAGCTTCCATTCACCTTCCATCCTTGCACTACTGCTGACAACTGTCCTCTGTATCTGAGAAAAGTAACCATAATTGATTGATTAATTTTATGATACAACAAATGCTTCATTATCACAAATTTGACCCTTGTTTGAAACAGTTGTTATGGTCAGGCAGGAGTGGTAGTATGGCCTCATGCCATAGGTTGCTCTTGGTATCTGGTTACTTAAGAACTATGGATTTTGTAGGGGCAAACTGCATGTATGGCACCAGGAAGGATGATCTTTGAAATCTGGGAACATAGCCCCAAGTCGACATAAGAAGAAAGACTATTAGAGATGAGGTATTTTAAGGATATCTGTCACAAACAAGGGAAATAAATAGTCCAGTTTCTCTAGAAATTAAAGATGGAGATAAGAAAGGGAGTCTATATGCAGGCTGTGCAGATCTGTCCACAGCTACTCATGAAGTTAGGGTCTTAATGCTTTAGAGATCTGAGAATATAAGGATTGAATAATGGGTTGGACAGACAAGCAGAATGTATTGGATGGGCAATTGAATAGTAGGGAAATCTGGAATTCCCCCTTTCACAGATTCTTGGATAGGAGAATTGGGTGACTCAAATTACGCAGTTTGAGTAAGGCTAAGGGAATGCATAATCCCTTCCACTAGGAGTATGGGAAGAAGTTCATCAAATGATCATTTCTTTAACCAAACTCCAGTGACTCCTGATTACCTATTAAGTCATCAAACTAATTTGGAGAAGTCATTAATCTAGATGTCAGATGCAGTGCAATATGCCACCAAGGAATTAGGTTAAGTTACAGACAGATATTGATATCAATCAAGGAAAAGCTTCTCCACTAACATTTCAGTAATGGGATGATAGCAGAAGTCAGATTAACTTGAAAGATAGCAAGGTTAAATGCCTGAGAGTAGTAACCTTGCTGCAGTTCCAGAAATTAGTGGATCCCTGTCAAGTGAGTAGAGGGTTTAGTGCAGCTGCTAATCTGTAGGCATTCTGTATTTTTGGGTACTTTACAAAATGCCCACAGATTGGCACAAAAATATCTTCAAGTAAAATTGATCCACTTAAGGAAAGACAAAATTCAAGTTTGGGAACTTTCATGTACAAATGAAAACAAAGAAATTTGTTTGAAATTGAGGAATTTTGCAAAGAAATAGACACAATAGAATGTTGTGAAAATGAGATTAAAAATAACAAGAAATAAATTGCAAAACAGTTTAATATGGGCTAAGAAAAGATAAGAAAAACTTGTTGGTAAGCAAACTGCACATCCCTGACCTTTCTTTTCTGAAAAGATTTTCCCCCTTAAGCAATGGCCACATGACAGCAGGACCATTACCTGTAATGATTATCTTCCCCCTCCAACAGTTCACTAATAAGGGTTTCAGTTTTGAAGAGATTGGAAGAGAAACTCAATATTAACCCAACACTTTCCCAATACCTGGACCAGTTACCATTAATCCTCTGATAAAAGAGTCATCATTGCCTTGCTAAATCTACAGGTCAATTTTCTTTCCTGATTGTTTTAAGAAATTGTTTTGTTCCATGCTAACCTTGCAAAGGGGTGTTGACAATATGGGGAGTAAAATATCTTTATTCCATTGGGGAAGTGGTGATGTTGTCACATAACCAAGGTAGAAGGTGAATTCATATAGAAAGTTGGGGGTACTTATGAGCCTCCATGATCCAAGTGATGGTAGGAGGAGGCTCCAGACAAAATATATAAGGGGAGATTTTGGGAACAGTGGTAACAGAGGGTGAGGGGCCATCAAAAAGGAAGGAAGGAAACAAGCATATATTGAGTGTCTACTATGTACTAAATGCTTTACAAATATTTGAATCCCCCAAGTCATTTGTGGCAGTGACCCTGGCTGCTCATGAGAGGTCACAGTCCAAAGTGTGGATGGTGGTAGGCTAGAAGTTGAATAAGGAAATGATCTAAGGTGGAAACATGGGACTTTGGATAAATGATCATAGTGCATGGCATACATGAAGACTACCTTTCCTCCTCTTCACTTTCTCAGACCTAAGACTATCTTCCCCTGAAATTAAAGATTATATCTTTACAGGGTAATGGGGAGATCAGAGGAAGTAATGCTCAACACATATCATTAGATCAAAGCTTGAAAACAATATCTTTTTGAAACCCAGGATTTTGCTTCCTTCATTGTGCTAGATATGAGCATGATGTGAAACAAGCACCAAGGAATGAGAGCTACAATGCTTTGGGGGAAACCTACTATACAATACATCTCCCATGGAGCAAGCTATATGTTCTGCTCCCTTTCTGTATAACATGCTCTGGCCCAATGGTAAAGGATATGCATGATCAAGCACCAAAGGTCTGGAAGATTGTTTTGAAGATGATTTACAAGAGATACAGGAGGAACCTCTTAGCTTGAAATGTTTGAAGAGCTATACAAAGTTCTGCCTTTTTAAAAAGCATCATGTTTTGGAGAACAATGAGGTCTTCCTTGGATTTTCAGGACAAGGGAGAGGGAATTTTTTCCCCCTTACACATGAAAGATTATGGCAATCATGAGCACATGAGATTGAGACTATGTCTTTGTATGGAATAAACTGACCCTGAATCTCAAGTCTCTGGCTACTTCTACTTTCTGCTTTATTTTTTTTTCTTTTTTTTTTTCTTCTTTACCTCCTGAGCATAGGTCTTGAATAGAAATCCTAAGAAATGGACATTTTCAGGTTTGGTGACTTCCTTGTTAGTTTGAATTCTTAGGATTTTGGCATTGTTGGTGGTTGTTCATGGAAGGGGCTCTTTGCTACTTCCCATTTCTTTTTTTTTTTTTTTGCAAGGCAAATGTGGTTAAGTGGCTTGCCCAAGGCCATACAGCTAGGTAATTATTAAGTGTCTGAGACTGGATTTGAACTCAGGTACTCCTGACTCCAGGGCCAGTGCTTTATCCACTGCGCCACCTAGCTGCTCCTTCCCATTTCTTAAACCAGTAAATGACTACTAGACAGGATCATCCTGAATCTAAAAGGAATGGAAAGCCATAACTAGTATGTTAGTTATACATAAGTGAGTGTTAAATATTGGTTCAGTTGTTCAATAAAATGTCTTTAAGTCCTGGAAGAGTATAATTAAGTCTAATAAATGATTTTTCATGTTTTGAGAATTGGTTAATATGACTTTATATGTCTTAAATTTTGAGTACTTCTAATGTAGGGGAAGAAATAAATAGCTATCCTATATGTGATATCTATTTTGTGCATTAAATATCCTTTCAAGTAGGTATTCAGTCAATTCATTTTAGGGAGCTTATAGTAAGGAAGCATACCTAAGCTTTACTTTGGAGATTTTCCCTGGATTTCTACTTTGAGAATGGGAATATAGTAAGTCAAAGACTGTGAGAAAAGTCCAAATTTACTTTTTGAGGGCAGTTTGTTCTCAAATGAATTTGGGCTCTGTGAGAACTTAAAGCTAGAGTACCTTTCCTGGGAAGATACTCCATTGGTCATGGGTCACAATTACAAAGGGATGCTATTAGAAATTCCTTCAATAACACTGGCATTTCACCCTCAGACAAAAATTCATTGCATTTGGGATATTTGCATGTTTCACTCCCTCCCTTCCAAACCTCATCAAAAGGAAAAAAAAATATGCTCTGGAAAATGTAATCACAAGTTTTCTTTGTAAAAAATTATGGGACAGAATGTGGGGAGTCCCTAGGTGCATGTACCATGTTACTGTCATGAACTTTGGAGCCTTATCTAAAACAAAACAGATTTGCTGGAATGTAAACCTTTTCAAGAAACCAGATATTTAAACAGTTATGAAATATGTGACACAATGGAAACATGTAGGAAAATTTTGGTGGAAAAAAAATAGAAGCAATAGAGATCCATAGTTAAATTAGATCCAGATGGGACTGAGTGGTCCTACAGGAAAGAATGGGCAATAGGAATAGACTCTCCCCAATCTTCTGATAGATGCTGCATACACAACTACAGTACTAAATTAGGAAAGATTGTTACACTACTTCTTTTAGTTTCCTGAGTTGGTATTATCTTTTTGGAATTAGGGAATTTGTTTTTCTTTCAAAAATATTCAATTTATCATTGAATAAAATAGAAATTACAAATAAGATTCTAAATTCACATGATATAAGCAAAATACTGATTGGCTCTGTTTTCCCCCAATGTATGAGCTTGCTTCTATCATGATGTCTGCAAGATGCATTGTGAACTGTTGAAACTAGCATTTTGGGGTTGAGGGTATCAGAATTCTGGCTCTACATCTCTGTCTCTATTAGTGTTTGTCTCTCATCCTGCCCAACAAATTAATAATTTCCCTTATTTTTCAATGAATAGATATGTTTTATTTATCACTTTTAAAGACATTATAATTTCCCAATCCATAATAGGACCATGTAACAAAGTATACTGAAACAAATCAAAATGCTGCCAGTTTCTGACAAAGGATGTCTCATTCTTACCTATCATCCACCATAAATTTTTGAGAAGAGAGAGAGAGTTCTGCTTAACCTCATTTTTATGGAGTCAAGAAAGGTCATTAGACTGGTAAAAGCTTTGAAGTCTTTCCTTGTTTCCTTTTACATTGTTCTGGTCCATTTATCTCACTTGTATTCACCCTCTTCCCAAGTCTCTCTAAACTTTTTAATTCATCTGAATTCTTTCTGAATTCTTAATTCATCATTTTTAAAGACACAATGCTATTTCATTACATTCATATACCACAATTTGTTCAGTTATTCTTTCCCCAAAATATCTTCTCTTGAAACATAATTCAACTATATAAAGCCAGCTAAAAATGGCTGGACCATCCCTGCCATCTTCCCTCTGGCCTAGCTACCATGGTTACTAATTCCTCTGTAGTGGCTGGTCTTGCTGACAGCTGTGGTAAACCGATGGGTTACATCTTCCAAAGGGAGCTGATGGTTTTATAAATACAATACTTGTATTTAGAAACTAAGTACTTAAGCATAAGCACCCTCCAATTGTTTCCACACAGCTGGGATCATTGAATCAAATGTTTTCATCCCTAAAACCATTTTCTTGCTTTTTTTAAAAACATAGTTTGGATGCCCCAATGAGGACCAGTATTTGACATAGATATGTTTACATAAACACAGTCAAAACCATTCATTATTAGTAACTTGGACCCAGGGATTTATGATTACTCTTAGTTATCTCTTTACTAAACACCACAGAGGGAGCCAGATACTTTGGGAATCTCTCCTAGATTCTAAAAATGTCAATAGCACATTTATTTCCCTTTAATATTGACTATGCATCTGATGGCCAGGTGGCATTGGGAATACATTGTAAAATGAACTACCTTTCCTAAATTAAACCACTTAAAGAAATTCTATGCTAAACTCTTACACAAGTTACCTACCTTTTTGTAATTTGTGAGTGTGAATGTGAATGTGAGTCTAAGTGTATGCACATGCATTCACAAGTCTGTGTTAGTTAAACTTCTTGGTCAAGAAAAGTTTATCATTTTTTGAAAGGATTATATTGGACTTGGAAACATCTTGAGATCCCTAGAAGAAACTAACTTTATTCATTATTCACATATGTACTGTTGACTTTTATTTCTAGAAAGTTATATATGTATGTTTGTATATGTGGGTGTGCATGTGTCTTTAGATAAAAGAACAGAAAGGAGCTTAGAAGCAGAAATACTAATGTAAAGGAATGTAATTTTGAAAGTAACTAGTATTTAAAATGCAGAATGAAACATTTTGGATATTAGTATGCACTATACATAATAATTATGTTTTTTAAAAAAATTTAAGGGGGAAGGGAAAAAGAGATAACAAAAGCATGTAAAAATAAATATAAAATCCCCCCCCCCCAGTAAAGTTATAAGAGAATTGTTTGAAATTATGAAATCTGGCTAACAATAGAATCTAGCTGAAGGCTAGACTATGTCATGGGGGTAGATGGTAGGTGGATAATCAGACAGAAAAGTACAGATTAATTAAATTTAATTCCCAAACAAGATAATGAACTTTATTTGGAAGTCCAATCTCATGGTGTTTATTGAGCAATGTACTATGTATCACTTGGAAAGTAAAGGAATGAGAGGCAACATGTTGCATCAGATAAGGGGTTCAACTTGGAGTTGGAAAGACCCGGGTTCAAGACTTGTTTCTGACAGATTATCTGTGTTCCCAATGCCAATCAATTGGGAAGTATTTGCTAAGTAAATATACCAGAAACTGGCTTAGGAACTAGAGATATAGAGATTAAGTTGAATTGGTTTCTTGCCTCAAAGGGAGCTAACATATACACAGAAATTAATATATGAAACAGAAACAAGGTAATATTTGGGAGAAAGCATTGGCAGTTTGTAGGATCAGGATACTGAACTGAATTTTGAAGGAAATTAAGAATTTAAAAAAATTTAGGTGAGGAGAGAGTACAATCCAGACATGGAAGACAGCATGTACAAAAGTCCCTGAAGAAAGATGGAATGTTACAAGTGAGGAACAAAAAGAAATAGTGTTTAGAACAGTCATAAAATTTGTGAAGGGGAAGAATGTATAATAAACTTGAAATGACAAGTCACAATCTTTGAGTACTGTAGGCAACATTGTAAGAGTATGAGTTGGTCTAGGTGAATTCTTTTCCAACTTCAATTTATCCTCCACACAACTGACAAAATGATTTTTTTTTAAAGTTCGGGTTGGATTGTGTCACTTCTTTTTTAACAATAAACTCCAATTCCCACTTAATTGTATGACAGGAAGTTTGTATCCCCAAGTGTAATAGAAGAAAGATGGAAAATTAATCTGTCTGTCCAAATGTTTATTTAGTACCTACTATGTGCAGCATATTTATTTAATTGATGTTTATTTATTAGTTTAGTGAGGGACTGTTTTGAGCACTTGGGATTAAAAAAAGGCAAAAGCATTGTCCCTGACCTCAAGGAACTCACATTCTAATGGGAGAGACAAAATGCAAATAACCATGTATAGGAATATATATATATATATATATATATATATATATATATATATATACACACACACACACACACACACACACACACACACACACACACACACACATATATTTAAATATATGGAATATACAGGGAAGGTAAACTTAGAGGTGAGGAGGGAAAGCATTTTAGGTATGGGAGTCAGCCACTGAAAATTCTTGGAAGTGGGACATGGAGTGATTAAATTCAAATAAAAATAAATAGGCCAGTGTTGTTGAATGTTGGAGTAAATGGAAAGGAATAAAGTGTAACAAGACAGGAAAGGTAGGAGAGGGCAGGTTGGGAAGGATTTTAAATGCTAAACAAGATTTTCTATTTGATCTTAGAGATAATAGGGAGCCACTGGAGTTTATTGAGTAAGGGGTAACATAGCAAGACTTATGTTTTAGAAAAATCACTTTGGCAACTGAGTTTAGGATAGATTGCTTTTTTGTTGCTGTTTGTTTTTGTGAGGCAATAAAATGACTTGTCCAAGTCCTGTCACACAGCTAGGAAGTATCAGGTATCTGAGGCCAGATTTGAACCTCAGGACATTTGCTCTATCCACTGAGCCACCTCACTGCCTTAGGAAAGACTGAAACAAGTAGAGAACTGAAGCAAGGAAATCAACCAGAAGTTTCTTGCATTAGCCTAGGTATGATGTAATGATATCCTATACCAGGACGGTGAATGTGTGAGTGGAGAGAAAGAGACACATAGGAGAACTATTTCAGCATCAGAAACAAATCTTGGCTATAGATTGGATGAAAAGAGTAAATGACACTCAAGTTGTGAACCTGGAATAATAAAACTGATTGATGATGATGATGATGATGATGATGATGATGATGATGTTTGTTCTTCATTAAAAAAGACCATGACATCAGGGAGGTGATACTATGACAAGCACTTGAATTGGATTTGAGTGGGGGGTGGGGGACTGTGCTAAGTCACCAGCCTCACTTTCTCCTCCAGAGTCATCTGGGTCCGATGGCCATGTATGAATCAGGATAACTGGAGATGGCCCTGAGTGCCAGGCAATCAGTGTTAAGTGACTTGTCTAAGGTCACACTGATAGTGATAAGTATCTGAGGCTGGATTTGAACTATGGTCCTCCTGACTCCAAGGCCAGTGCTCAATTCACTGCACCATCTAGCAACCAGGAGAATGGTGATACATTTCAAAAACAATGGTAAAGTTGGTCAAGTAACCCTGGGTGGAGGAGATAATGTGTTCTATTTTTAGGGATGGGCAGCTAGGTGGCTTAGTGGATAGAGCGGCGGGCTAGGAGTCAAGAAGACTCATTTTCCTGAGTTCAAATGTGGTTTCAGACACTTACTGTGTGTTCCCTGGGCCAGGCACTTTGCTTCAGTTTCCTCACCTGGAAAATACACTGGAGAAGGAAATGACAAACCACTCCAGTATCTTTGACTAAGAAAACCTCAAGTTGGGTCGAGAAAAGTTAGATTGGAAACAACAACAATTTTAGATATGCTAATTTTGAGATGTCTAATGAGACACACAGTTTGAGAAGTTTAAAGGGCAATTTTATCTCTCTCATCTATATCACGTCTGTCTTTCTACACATAAATATATTTTTTCCTTTTTTGCTCTGTGTTCCAAATAAACGGACCTCCCATAATAAGATAACATTATCTCTTAGGGCTGTTTGCCCTGGCTGTTTCTCAAACTTGGAATACATTCCTTCTTCACCTCTACCTCCTAGGATTCCTTATTGCTTTAAAAACTTAGCTCAAGTTTCAACTCCTAGATGAAGCCTACCTCCCAACAGCTAGTTCATCCCTCCATAATTACTTTGTATTTATTATGATATATAATATTTAATCAGTTATATATTATGTAACATGTTATATTATCAACATAATATATAGAATGAAGATTATTTTATAATGTGTAATATATTTGATATGTAAGATCAGATATATCATATATGGTCTGATATGTAATAATAATTTGTCATATAATAATCATAAAATTAAATACTAAATATATAATATGGATATATAAAACAAATATATGTATTCATATATACATACATTATATCTGATGAAAATGTTGGGTGTGGTCATAAATATATCTATTATGTTATGTATTATGTAATAATATTCACAATAAATTTCCTCCCCTGAAAGAATAAAAGTTCTTTGTATTGCTTTCCCCCCCAATCTGAAATGATTGACTTTGCATTTTCTCTGTGTATTTTTTGTTTTGAATTATCTGTGTCTGTGTTGTGTCCTCTTCCTTCTCCACAACCCTAGAGTTAAAAGTTACCATCTCTTGAACTTAAGGACTTCTGATTACCTGTGTAAACTGTTAAAATTTTAAGTCACAATATAGGGCAGGGGCTCTTTCTTTATTTTTCCTTAGGTGAATGTTTTTGTGATTTTAAAATGAACATCAAGGGGAAATTTTATTTTGCTGTTGCTATGGGAAAACCACTTGCCTTCTCTGGCCCTCGGTTTATTCATCTGTAAAATGGGGGGAGGTTGGATTATCTGATCTCTAAATTCTATGCTCTTAAGAGCCCAGCAGCTTCTCTCTTCTCTAGAGTATTAAGCTAATGCCTCCTCTTAATTGAACACAACTGTTGAAGCTCTTGATTCTTTGCTGCCATTTCTCTAACCATTTGCTGTTTTTTATTACTGGCAGTCATGCTAAAAATGTTGCCCACCCTCAAATGTTATTACATAGCTTTTGAAATCCCTTCATCTTGATCCAGTGACTCTCTCCATGAAAAGAAACAATGCAGGGAAGAAAAAAAAACATTGAGTAGAAACACACATTTATTTTTCTTGACTAGTTTGGGAACAAAACAGTTGTATGTCACAAGAAACATAGTGTTACCTGAAAAGAAAAGGGTTAAACTAAAGGAGTCAGGGAATTTTCCAGAGTAATCTATCTCCATATGAAAGCCCCCACTGAGTCCTGCAAAGTGAAGATATTATTTCACATTTTACTCATTATGCAAGTGGCATTAGTAATCTAAAGGTGGGCCTTCAGCAAGGAAGAGCCAGATAAATGTGGCAAGAAAGACCTCCCTCCAGAGGGCCAATCTCCTGCCTGAAGAAAACACCCCCATAGATCTGATGGTTGAGGGAATAACCTCTTCCAGTCCCATGATCCAATCCAGCCCTCAGACCCTTCCTTGGGAGACAGACTATCTTCTTTGTTTTTCCCAGGCTCCCCCTCACTTCTCTATCCTGCCCCACCCTTCAATGTGCAGAAGATGTTCCAGCTGGAGCAGAGAGGAAATTTGATCCAGTAATTCCTGCCAGAACTTTGCCTCCTTGTCTCTCTGACCCTTCTTTTGTCTCTGCTGGCAGCAGACAGAGACTTGTGTGAGGAACTGTGTTGTTTCATCAGTTTTATCGAGTTAATGTTAGTTCTCTTGGCCTGTGGGCTTAGGGGGACTTCCTTTGATGAAAAGGGTCTCAGATCACATTATGGATATGGAAGAATGCTGCAAGTAAAAGATTGCATTTGGTTTCATATGCTTTTCCCCAGCTTAAGATGGTAGTAGTTCACAGGGCAGGCTGGACTGATGGTGACTGATGGTGACTTTGCCCATACTCTCAGGTTTCATCTGACAGGCACGAGGTTCTGACCAGAGAATGCACCATAGTGTTTCAGGCTTTTTCCAATTTCATGCCTTCCCTGACTTGTCAACAAATAGTTGACATGTGCCAAAACATCTCTAGCTATGGGTTGGTGGAAGAGGGGTAAGAAGGAGACTGGTTGGGTCTCAGTTTACTTTGAACCCTGGCTCCCTTTTTCAACCCAACAGGTCAGAATATATTTAGAATTAGAAAAATTGTTCTTTATATTCCAGGAACTTGCCACACTATTAGTTGATTGGCTAATATAGAGAAATGGTGCTAATACAGCTGTCTTTCCCCCGTCCACTGAAGAGTGCTGATATATAGCATCTGGAACAAATACTTGATTGGGGTTCTTCTCCCCAAGTATAATTCCCTGGTTGTTGGCTAGGTTAGCATTGCCCATGGAGAATGACTAGATTGAATAGAGGAGGGGCACAAGTTATGATTGGCTAAAAGAGCTCAACATCATGAATGGTGAAATCTTATGATTGGTTACAGAGCTAAAGTCTGGGGGACAATATGGGGAATGAAGGACTAGCAACAATCTTTTCCTTTCCTCCTGTGACTAAAAATTGTTCATTGTTTGAATCCACCTGCAAGGTTAGAGATAGTGGACCAGATGTCTTTGGATAGCAAACCAGACATACTTGAAGGATAATTTAGTGGCGTAAAAAGACTAGATCAGAGTCCCTGGATTCCATCTGCATCCTCCAAGGACACCAGATTTTCTTGTGGCAAGAATAGAATAGTGAAGAGTGTAAGAACTGGATTTCTAAACTTAACTCATTATAGACCAAACAAATTTCTGAACCAAGTTCAGAACAAAGAACCATGGCTTAAGTAGTTCCAGGACAAAATCAATGAATTGGAAATAGGATCAATTTAAAAAGACATAGAGCCAATGTGATTATATCCAGGCACTTGAGTGCTTTACAAATCTTATTTAATCCTCCCAAAAACCATGAGAAGTAGTTGCTAGTATTATTCTCATTCTAGAATTTCGGCAGAGAAGTTTAAGTGACTTGTTCAGGATCACAAAGTCAATAAATATCTAAGGCCACATTTGAACTCAGATTTGCCAACTAGCTGCCCATTTATCTTTACTTGTTAAGAAAAATCTTTCTTTCTCTGACATGAAAGATTTGAAATTTAAACTTTCCCCCCTGTACTTAACAGTATTTTTTCCCAGTTCCATGTAAAGATAGTTTCCAACATTAATTCTGTAAAATCTTGAGTTCCTAATTTTTCTTCCTCCTTCTCTCCCCTCTCTCTTCCCTAAGTCAGCATATTCCTATAACTTTTTTCAATTAATAAGCATTTTTTTCCCTTTCATGTCTCTCCTCCCCATTGGAAAGCAAAAAGAATAACAAACCCTTGTAACAAATACATATGTCAAGTAAAACAAATTCTCTATATTGGCATGTCAAAAAATGTATATCCTTTGTATTATGTACTTTGTACCTATCACCTCTCTTTCAAGAGGTGGGTAGCATATTTTCTGGAACCATGATTGGTCATTGTATGGATCAGAGTTCTTAAGTCTTTCAAAGATAATTGCCTTTACAATGTTTTTGTTACTGAAAAGATTTTTTCTTTTTCTGCTCTCTTGACCCTACATCATTTTATACAAACCTTCCTGGATTTCTCTGAAATGTCCCCTTTCATCATTTCTCATGGTACAATATCTAAATGTACCATTAAGTCCCAGTTCTGTGTCAGTCACCTATTTTAAGCCAGTCTCCACAACCAAAGTAATCTTGAAAAAGGGAAGAACTCCAGGGTTTCCATTCCCTGATTTACCCATATTTACTATCTAAACCATCAGACTTTTAGCTTTTTAGGTGCTGACAATAATTTAGCCCTTGGCTTTGTAATTTGGTATGCAATTCATAGAGTCCTGTGAGTCATCAAATTTGTGAACCTAGCTTCCTATGGATTGTACATAAGAATGAGAAATGTGCCTGAGTACAGTCTTTACAGTCACTTACTAATAGCAACAAATTTACTACTGACAGTTGTAAAAGGAATTCTGACAATGTGGAAATGCTACAACATATTCCTATTGGGCAAACAGGGAGACCTTGCTTTTTACTAAGGATTAGTTTGGCCAAAAACTAAAGTTCTCTTTCACAGCTGTTTTCTAAAATAATTTTTCAACTTGTTCCTAGGAGGGGATCTGATAAACAGAACAGGAAACTTCTGTGTTAGTTTTCCATGCTGTTGGTGCACACTCTAGCTAACACTGTGTCTTTACTTGAGGTAATTGTGTCTAAAAACATAGTCAAGACTCAACATACCATTTTATGGACCAAATAATTTATGCCCTGTCTCCACTTGCCTTTGACACATGCCATCAAACTTTCAGCACATCTCAGTCTTCTCCAATTAAAAGAGAGAGAGAGAGAGAGAGAGAGAGAGAGAGAGAGAGAGAGAGAGAGAGAGAGAGAGAACAAAACAAAATGTGTAGGGAAGGATTCATGCCAAAAAAATTTAAGCATTTTCAAGGAGAATAGACCTTTTGCATCTTCTGTGTAATAATATGGGAGTTAAGTCCTAGGGGGTGTACTCATAAATATATAGGAACAAGGAGGAGTTCTGGGGGAAAAACCTTGAAGTCTCTTCAGGATCTCTGGGGTCTTGGTGATCATTAGGAATGGGGACCTGAGTATGAGCAAGACAACCTGTATTCTATTCAATGAGTGATAGTTTCCTGAGCCAAACTAAGAGCTGAAGATACTGTGTTGGTTGAGTGATGCCTTACAGAATGCCCTAGAAATAATGTAAGAATGATTGCTGGGAAATAGGAAACAGCTTAGGTTTATGTGCACTGTTATGGGGGATTAATCCAAGATCCCAGAAAAAAGCAAATGTGTAGCGAGACACCAACATTTGTCTTCAGTGAGGTCATAAATTCATGCTGCTTTTTTTTAAAGAGTTTTTTTGGGGGGAAGCAAGTGGGTAGGATGGAGCTCCATGAATGATACTGAGAGGGAGGGAGGGGGCTATGGTCACTCCTCTACTAGCTAGCCTAGAAAAACCACTCCTTCTTTGTTCTTTATATACTTTTAATAAACCTGTAACAGATTTAGGTCATATTATGGTAATACTTGCAGAAGAATTATGACCCCTAGAATGAATCAAATTAATTTATTTACAGGACCTGAGGCCCAGGAGTAGGTAATAGTAAGACACACAGGCTATTTGTTATTGAGAAGCTTCAGAGAGATCACACCTAGAGGTGTGAGTTTCAAAAGCAAAACAAATATCTTGATCTGGATTAGGAACAAAAACCACAGGAGGTAACATAGTGTAGTATATAGTGAACTGGCTTTGGAGTCAGAAGACCTGGATTCAAGTCCCGTGTTCAACATTTATTCCATTTGTGACCCTGTGAAAAATCACTTAAGCTTTCAGAATCCCAGTCAGCTCTACAGGACTGCTTTGGTAAAGAAAGCTGCTTTACTAATAATTCTTTTTATCAGTGAAATCTCACTTTTAGTCCTGTGCTGTGTAAGAATTCAGAGACCTTGATATTTGATTCTTGATATTTTGATTTGCCCTGGAGATTTGATTTTTACCAGCTCTTTAGATTCCTCAAGGTCTTGACATAACACTCTCAAGTTTTTTTTTTCATTGCTTAATTCAGTCTCTGGTTCTGCTAAAAATAGTCGAGGTGTGTGTGTGTGTGCGTGTTTGTGTGTGTCTGTGTGTGTCTGTGTGTGTGTGTGTGTGTGTGTATGTGTGTGTTAACACTTGTGGGTAATTGACTGGGAAGGCCCCCTCCTCAAATTGGGAGAACTCATAAAAGCTCTCTCATTGGAACTGGCGTAAGTCTTATAGCTTCGATGCCCTTGTGTAAAATGGAAAAGACAGCTGCTTTGTGTTTTCAGGACGAATTCAGCTGAAACTCATTGGAAATCCAATCTGAGTCTAACAGCAATTCCAATAGCTAACTTCATCTGATTGCATTTCCAGCTAGTCAGGATGGCTGTCAAGTCCTTTGTCCTCTTATTCCCTTCAGACCAAATTGGGAGCCTCATGAATAAACCATGAACTTTCACTGGCCAAGCTCACAAGGCTATTTTCAGTGTCTCTCTATCTCTTGGAATTCCCAACAGTTCTGATGGAACTCAGGAGCAATATGAAAAAGACAAAAAAAAATTCCCTTATTTTTGCAGTCTCTCTAGAAGTTTCTTGGGGAATTTTGAGATTTCAGACAAAAACGTCCCTTCAGCGTGTTATGTATTTGTCAAGGTGTTTCCTCAGGGAATTCTCTCATCTCACAGTTGGCTGCATTGCAGTGACAATGCACATATGAAGTAAAAATATACCTCAAAGCATTTTGGAAACCAAATAATAGTCTTTGGCCTTTTTCTGTTTGTTTTCAGTGGAAAACAAGCTGACAATTCATATTCAAACCCAGACTGTAGCAAATTCAAGAAAATTCTGAACATTTCTGCTTCAGCAGATGTAGGAGGCACTAAAATACTCCATGAAAACTCTTGTGAGTGAGCTGTGTGGAGGGGTCCAAGAATGTCTGAAAAAAAAAATGGAAGGGTCTCTGAATTTATATTCTAAGTCTAGATTATGGCATAATGTGAGTATAAGAGAGCTAACCCTAATACTAGGAGGATTTGGGTTCAAATCTCCCCATCTGTACTTACCAGCTAGTGAACATGGGTAAGTAACTTAAGTAAGTAACTTAAGTAACTCAGTTTTTGCATCTGCAAAATGGTGATAATTGTTCCTCTTCTATCTACCTCATAGTATTGCTGGGAGGTTCAGATAACATAAGTAACATATTTGTGAAATTTGAAATTTTATATAAATATCAGCTATAATGATTTTAAATTACTTATAAAATAATTAAGTTGCTATTTTGAACTTCATTTTTTTACATCATAAAAGGTTTTGTTCTGTTTTACTTTATAGAAGGAGTATTAGAGCTGGTGTTAGTTAAGCAATAGTAAGTTGACTCTGAAGCTAGGAAGACTTGGGTTTTATATCTCTTGAGTAAAAAAATCCATATAGGTAGACAGAGTCATGTGCTCTCTGAGCAAGACAGCAATTTATTGATAGGTTATCAAACCTATGTGACTTGCCTCAATTTGAGCCAGAGAAAGGACTCAGACATTTATTAGCTCTGTGACTCTGTTTGCCTCAGTTATCTCACCTGGACAATGAACTGGAAATGACAAACCACTGCAGTATCTGCAAATAAGTGAATAACAATAACAACATCCCAAATTGAAGATTTAACTCATTTTTATGAGATTAGAACGAAGAATTGCACAGGTGGTGTCATGAGGTAGAGGACTACAGAACTGATTGCATAGTTGAGGCAAGAGGAACAATATGATTGGTTGGAAGTGGGAAATTGAGGGGCAGACAACAATCCCATCCTTCCTCCCTTTGACTAAAGGAGTGTTTATTGCTTGAATTCAAGTGCAAAGTTAAAAGATTGCCCAGACTTCTTAAGATAGTTTGGTGGTATAAAAAGATACCAGGTCACACTCACTGGTGTTCTCATTCTTCAAGGTTAGAGAATTCCTTGAGGCAAGAACAAGAAAACTGGATTTCTAAACTTAACCCATTATAGGTCAAAGAATCGTGGTAGACAGTTACAGGATAAAAACAAGTATAAATAGAATTGATAAAAATGATACAGAAACAATTTAAACTTTTGGACATATACTGACTGTGTGACATTGGGTAAATTACTTAACCTTAGTGCTGTAGGCAACTCTCTAAAGTGCACTTCTTCATTGATAGGGAAATTTTCTGTACCTGGGAGTGCCCTATGTCAATGAAATCATATGTCCAGTACTATTTCTATAAAGGGAAAAATTTCTTTATTCCATTTTAAAATATAATTTGATTGGTATGTCTATCTTTAGGAACATATCTACTGTTCAATTGTACTTAGAAAAACACTTTCTAAAGTTGAAAAAATTTGGATATAGTATAAATTCGACTATCAGACTTGTCACCCCAATGATTACTTGGATTGCGTTCACTGACTAGACAGGTATCTCCTTCCTCTCATCTTGTTCCCTAAGTTGCAAACTTGATAGAGATCCTCCAGCAAGCTTTTAAAGTTTAAAACTAAACTAAGACCATTGGGACTCTCCAGAAACATTTGGAAAGAAGGCTGCTACTCATATGATGAGTCATTTCCTTCCAAAGGACATTTCATTATTCTATCATTCTGCAAATGCAGAATCATGCAGAATTCCTGAGGCTTAGGTGAAAAATTTTAGTTTAGTTGTCGTTGCTTTAAATAAAATAATTTAATTGAGCAGCCAGATAGGCATGGTCTATTTGAATCAGTACTTATTTTTTTCTCTAAGTTGAATGTACTCTGAAAATATTTTAATCATTTACAAAATTGATCTTTTGTAGAAGAAAAAGCAAAAAGAGAATTTATTATGGGGAAATCAATTATATCAGGTATCTGCTGTGGCTCTTTAGGAAGAAAATATTTCATTGAAACACTTAGTTTAATTTGTATTATTAATGTTTCACCACCACTTTCTTAAGTCTAGAAATCAATAAAACAATAAATCAATCTCTGATTTATACAGATTCTTCTTCCACATTTTGACTTTTCCCATATGATTTCTGAGTCCTGTATTTGAAGATCAAACTTTCTGCTCAGCTCTGGCTGTTTCAGTAGGAACAATTGAAATTCTCCTGGTTCATTGAAAGTTCATCTTTTCCCCTGGAAGAGGATGTTCAGTTTTGCTGGGTAGTTAATTCTCAGTTGCATTCTGAGCTCTTTTGCCTTCTGGAATATTATATTCCAAGCCCTATGAGTCCTTAATGTAGTTGCTGCTAAGTCCTGTTTGATCCTGACTGTAGCTCCATGATATTTGAATTGTGTGCTACTGACTGCTTGTAATATTTTCTCTGACTTGGGAGTTCTGGAACTTTGCTATAATATTCCTGGGGGTTGTTTTTTTGGCTCTTTTTCCAGGAGAGATAGGTAGATTCTATCAATTTCTATTTTGCCCTCTCTGCTTCTAGGATATCTGGGCAATTTTCATGTAGAAATTCTTTAAAAATGATGTCAAGGCTCTTTTCCTGATCATGGCTTTTAGTATCCCAATAATTTTTAAATTATCTTTCCTGAATCCATTTTCCAGATCAGTTGTTTTGTCAATGAGATGTTTCACATTTTCTTCTAATTTTTCATTCTTTTGGTTTTGAAGTGTTGTCTTGACTTCTTGTAAAGTCAACAGCCTCCTTTAGCTCCATTCTACATCTGAAGGATTTGTTTTCCTCAGAGAGCTTTCTTATCTCTTTTTCCATCTGTCCAATTCTGCTTTTTAAAGCATTCTTCTCCTCAATAACTTTTTGAACTGTTTTATCCATTTGACTTATGCTGGTTTTTACCATGTTATTTTCTTTAGCATTTTTGGATATCCTTGACTAAGCTGATGACTTCTTTTTCATGTTTTTCCTGCATCTCTCTCATTTCTTTTCCCAATTTTTCTTGTCTCCCTTACTTGGTTTTCAAAATCTTTTTTGAGCTCTGTCATAGCCTGAGCCCAATTTCCGTTTTTCTTGGAGTCTTTAGATGCAGGAGCTTGTACTTCCTCATCTTCAGATTGAATATTTTTATCCTTCTTGGGATCATAGACAATGTATTTCTCAATGGTGTTCCTCTTTTTTCTCTGTTTACTCATTTCCCCAGCCTGTGCCTGGTTTTGGGGTGCTTCCTGAACTTTTGAGTATTATTGGGACACCCCCCCATAAGGATCTCAGTGTGTGAAGCTCTGTCTTCCCTCATGGTCTGTGAATGACCACAAGCATACCCCTCTGTCATGGGGCTAAGGTAGGGGGGGCCTGCTGTTCTGTGTGGGGCCTAGACTGTGATCAGGATTTGAATGTGGTCAGAGCCCCAGAGTCCTGTTCCAGGTAGAGAGGACAGACCTTGGAAGTCTCTCTCCACTCCCTTACTTTTGGTAGGCTGAGCACTCAAGGCTCAGTTGCCTGGGAGCTCCTGCTTACCAGTTCACCTGTTTCCATTTCCTGGATCTGGGCTGCAGTGGCCACTGCTGCTGGCTGAGTGTCCGGAGGGCTGGACTTAATGGGCTCGTTCTGGCAGAGGTCCCCCTGCTAATCTTCCAAGTTGTGCCTGGTGCTCCCAGGGGTATAGGTCAGGAAACTGCTCCCACTGCCATGAGCTGCAGATCCCAGGTATCCTGGGGCTGCCTCCAGGAGGCTGAAGTTCCTTCACTCTGGCGGGTCGACCCTCTAACCCCATGGAGAGGAATCTTTCTACTATTTTCCAGGTTACCTTGGGCTGGGGAGTTGCCTCACTGGATCCCTCTGTGGGTTCTGTCTCTTGAAAATTTAGTTAGAGTCATACTTTTATTATTTTTGAAATATGGAGAGAACACCTAGGAGAGGCTCTTCTCCTGCCGTCATCTTGGCTCTGTCCCCTTGTGTCTGGATATCTTTTTTATTTATAACCATATGTTATAGATAAATACATATATTTTTGCTGTGTCAGCTGTTTTTGATTGTTTTTCATGTTATAACAGAGAGTTCCATGGGGGGCCTAGATAGATAGGGGGAGGAGAAAGTGGTTGCTGTTTGGCACATGCTTGTGAAAAACAATGAATATAAATAAAACTTAAAAAGAAATGGTTAGAGTCATTGACCAAAAACTAACAAATAAAAAGTGACACCTATGATAACAGAAGGGAGCATTAAGAAAAAGCATTTTTTTTCCCAGAAAGGAAAAAATAATACCATGAAATTCTTATGGGGTGCCGGGTTTTTATTTACAACGCCGGCTTCTTTATGCTAGTCTGTCCTCTTACTCACCAGTCCAACGCGTGGTGAGTCTTCGGGGTACCTCCGGCCCCCACTCTTTGATGGGGGAAGAACCAGACAGAGCGCCTGAGGTGGGTCATGAGTCTTTATTCTTCTGTGATCACATTCCCGCTTCTTCCCCCCACCTCTCAGCAGACACTTTTATCCCCTCTGTCCTCCCTCCCATGAACTCTTACTCAATGAGGGGCCGAGTTCTGTAACATTCCCTTATAAGGTGATTATGTTTCCCCCTCTAAGCGACCGCCAAGCCTCTTCCCCCCGCCCCCAACATCTCCCCCTTTCTGTTTTACAAGGTTATCACTTGGTGTGACCTTAAGCGGTGCTGAGGTTAGCCTTAAGCGGTGTCATTTCTACTGGCCTCTGATAGCCGGGGGCGAGGAACCCTGTCTTAGGTCATCTCCTTCAACCCAGGACCTTGCCCATCCTAGGCGCCCGACACCCTCAGGGCCTGTCTTAGGTGGCTGGGTGAGGAGAAGTTGCCCGTCTTGGGGATTACCTCGTCTTACCCCTAGGTGTCACATGTCATGCATGGCGGCTAGCCAGACTTGGGGATCCGCCGGGGGCGAGGAACCCTGTCTTAGGTCATCTCCTTCAACCCAGGACCTTGCCCGTCTTAGGTGGCTGGGTCAGGAGAAGTTGCCCGTCTTGGGGTTTACCTCGTCTTACCCCTAGGTGTCACATGTCATGCATGGCGGCTAGCCAGACTTGGGGATCCGCCGGGGGCGAGGAACCCTGTCTTAGGTCATCTCCTTCAACCCAGGACCTTGCCCGTCTTAGGTGGCTGGGTCAGGAGAAGTTGCCCGTCTTGGGGTTTACCTCGTCTTACCCCTAGGTGTCACACGTCATGCATGGCGGCTAGCCAGACTTGGGGATCCTCCCCCGTCTCCATGGCCATGAAGGCTTTCTGAGTAAGAAGCATATAGCCCCTCTGTCGCCTAGCTAGGCGGCAGAAACAGACAACAAGTAGGGTGATTCCCAGAATCAGCGTCCTTGTTCACCCTCAAGGGGGTATCCTCCCGCCATCTGGCAATCCCTCCATGGTATGGGATCCTCGATGTCTTCCCCTGTGGCCACACATGAGGGGCCCCACCGAGGCAGAAGGGAGCCCCATCGATGTATTGGTCACTAGCAGGCGAGGGTAGATCGGGGAGTTCCGTGCTACCGGAAGGGGAGAGGGAATAACTCGGAGTATTCCCCATGTCGGATTTCCTTCAGATGGAGCACCTCCAAGGATCCCTACGATGATCAGAAGGCCTGAAAAAGAAAGAAATTCCTCTCACCCCGTAGGGTTGGGCATTAATCAAGGTCTCTTATCTTGTAAACAGGGAGCCATCTTTCTGGCTCTTCTATCTTATCCTCGGGATGAAATGACAGGTGGCCCTGTCTTCTGTTCTTTACCGTTACAGGGCCATGCCAACCTCCCTCTTCATCTCTCCACATGACTTTAGAGCCTGGTAGGGCCTTGGTGGGAGAGGGCAGGAGCGTTGGTTCTTTCTTAGCATGTCCTTTTGGGGAGAAAAATCTCTGGGCGGCTGTAGTGCCGTCATCCCTGACTTGTAGGAAATTCATGGTAAATAGTACCTGAGACAGGTCTGAATGGGTCAGTGACCTGCCAACTCCCCCTTTCTGTTTAAAAAGATAGGATGGAGCAGAGTATCCATGTAAAGCTGGCACAGGGTGGGGCTATTGGCCATTCCCTGAGGTAGGACGGTGAACTGATAACGTTTACTGGGGGCTTGGAAATTGATCGCGGGGAGGGAAAAGGCAAATTTTTCTTTGTCCTCCGGGTGGAGGGGAATGCTATAGAAGCAGTCTTTAACATCAATCACTATAATAGTCCACCCTTGCGGGACTGCAGTGGGCATAGGGAGACCAGGTTGGAGGGTCCCCATGGGTACCATGTTGGCATTTACTGCCCGAAGATCAATCAACATTGTCCAACTCCCCCTTTTCTTTTTTATGACAAAGACGGGGGAGTTATACGGGCTAAGGGACGGTTCCACTTTGTTCTCGTGCAGGAGGGTCATTACTATGTCTGTGAGGGCGATGAGCTTTTCTTTTGTCAGGGGCCACTGCTCAACCCAAATAGGTTTCTTATTAATCCATGTTATTCTGGGGGAAAAGCTCATCTCTAGAGTGGCCCCAATTAATTTCCCCGCAGGCTATCAGGGGTGGCAAGTGTCAGGTTAAGCTGGCTCAAGATATCTCTACCCCATAATGCATAAGGGAGGTCGGGTAGGCACAGTGGGGTGAAGAGTCCAGATTCTTCCAAAGCTGACCACCGTAGGGCGTGTGCTGCTTTCATGGCAGATCTATTGCCCCCCACCCCCGTCACTGCTTGAGGGCTCTGTAGGAGTGGCCACTCACGCCTCCACTGTCCCCTATTTATGACAGAGCAATCGGCTCCAGTGTCAATTATCCCTTCGAGCTTCTGATTTTCCACCGTGACGGTTAACAGTGGTCGCCCAGAGCTGACCGGGTGGACCCAGTTCACATGAGCGGGAGGGGTCCGCAAGGGCAGCGCCTTTCCCACCTCTTGGCCCTGTTTTACCAAGGTGGGAAAGGGGTGGGGGTTTGTGACCCTTACGGATGTGGGACTTCCGGGACCAAAAATGACCTGGGTATGGGTGACTAAGTCCACACATCTCTCAGCCCCTGTGATGAGCGCTGGGAAAGTAGTCAGCTCGATGGGAATCATCGAGGTTTCCCAAGGCCCGATCTCTCTCTGCTGTGTCCCTTCTCTATAGTCAACCCTCACGGGGATAGTCACAGTAATGGGGCCGCTGTCTTTGAGCACGGGGGGGGCCCCGCGGCCGGGCCCCTCCCTTTCCCTTTTCCCGACTTCCCTTTGGATTGGCAGAACCTGGCTATGTGACCTGGCTTTCCACAGGAATAACAGGTCGGAACTGAAGTGGAGGGGGGCCGCTGCCTGCACTGTGCTTTGAGGTGCCCTGGCTTTCTGCACCCAAAACAGGTGGGTCTCACCTGCATACCGTGAAGGGCGGTCAGGAGGCTATCCTCCCGGTTCTCCATGGCAGTCACTAAGGCTTGAATTGAATCCTCGCTGGGCATGTCCAGCAATTTGTCAACAATTCCTTCTAATGAAGCGTCGGGGGGAAGGCTGCTAATGGCTGCGATCCCTTTGGGGCGAAGACCCTCTTTAATCAATTGTCTCATAAGTAGATCAGATCCCGGGGTGTCTCCCATTATACGAGTCACTGTCTCTTTAACCTCGTTCACAAATGAGAGGGGTGTCTGATCTGCTCTCTGCTTCAGCCCAACCAACTTCTGTGTGGCTCTCCCCCCTTTCATGGCTCCAATCTTATCCCAAGCTGCAACATGTGTTTCTTTAACAGTCTCTAGCTCAAACTGGCCATACTGGGCCTGAACAGCAGGGTCAGTATAGGCTCCAGTTCCACACAGGAGGTCAATGGCTAAATCCAGGGGAGTATAACCCCGGGATTTTGCCAGCTTAGAGGCCTCTCTGCGGGCCTGAGCCTTAAAAGCTAAATATAAGGAGGCATCTAGGCACGCGGCTGCAATTTCGTCAAAGTCAGCAGGGGTCCAAGGGTGCGTAGCAAAGAGGTTTTGCATCAGTCTTTTTACATAAGGGGAGCTTGGGCCGTATTTAGTCACGGCCTCCTTAAGTTCCTTAAGCATCTTAAAAGGGACAGGGCGGTAGTCTCGGGCTCCGGTAAGGGGGTCCGTAAATACCGGGTAGAGGCCCCAGTCATCCCAGTCCACCTCCTCCCCTTTCTCTATTGCTATGGAGGCACTGGTGGCAAGTAGGCCGGATGGGCGGAGCCCTTGAGGGGATCTCTGAAGGGCGGACAAGGAACATGGGGGATTTTTTGCCTCTGTTTCCTGGCTGGGCCGCCAAGCCTGGGGCGCGGCAGCTGTCCAATCAGCGCGGACTCCTCCCTCCTCGTCAGCAGCCTCCCGGTCCCACCTACTCACGCTCCTCTTCCTGCCACCCCTGAGGGCTGTTTGCACCCCTCCCTTCCCGCGCTCGGAAACTTCCGGCCCTGAATCTTCTCCCTGGGGGCCCCTTGTTCCCCCATTGTTTCTTCTAAGTTCCTCCCACGGATACAGGGGAGGGAGTGGCCTTCCCTCTTCCTCTGAGCCCTCTGAATCCGATCCCGCCAACGAGCTACCCACCTGAGTGCTGATTGTTCGTGCCAAAGTCACCTTCTGGGGATGCAGGGCTGCATCCACTATCTTATACACTGTAAAATCCTTGGGGGTCAGTTTTCCCGGGCAGGTGTCATTATAGGAGGCCATCTGCTGCCCTACCACCTTCCATTTATCTGGTTGGATCCCACTATGTTGCACCCAAGGGCAGATGTTCCAGATATTCTCAACAAAAGCACGGCACGTCTTGATAGGTAATTCACGGCCATGCTTAGCGCAGAGTTTATAAAGCTGCACTGCAACGGCCTCTTTTTCCTCCGGCTCAAAGGCGGGAATACTATTCCGGCCCCCCATGCTGTCTACTAGCCGAGGCTGCAATCCTAACAGGTGGCAGAACTGGAAAGTTCCCGTTCGGCAAAAGAGAAGGAGGCAGCAGGGCACAATCAGACAGGCCAGCACGGCAAGGAGCGTGATTAGAGCAGAAGGAGAAAGGGGAGAGAAAGGAAGCATAGTCAACACAATAGGGATATGTCCCTCAGGCAATATCTGAGAGTAAACGCCCTCTCCTTCCTCCCGGTCAGAAACGACCGAGGCTGTCTGGAGAATCCGACCAGCGGATTCAGACGTTCCCTAGCAAAATCAGGTCCCGGGTTTCGGCACCACTTGCCGGGTTTTTATTTACAACGCCGGCTTCTTTATGCTAGTCCGTCCTCTTACTCACCAGTCCAACGCGTGGTGAGTCTTCGGGGTACCTCCGGCCCCCACTCTTTGATGGGGGAAGAACCAGACAGAGCGCCTGAGGTGGGTCATGAGTCTTTATTCTTCTGTGATCACATTCCCGCTTCTTCCCCCCACCTCTCAGCAGACACTTTTATCCCCTCTGTCCTCCCTCCCATGAACTCTTACTCAATGAGGGGCCGAGTTCTGTAACATTCCCTTATAAGGTGATTATGTTTCCCCCTCTAAGCGACCGCCAAGCCTCTTCCCCCCGCCCCCAACAATGGGGCATCTAGGTCACATAACAAATAGAGTGTTAGACCTAGACTCAGGAAGAATTATCTTACTGAGTTCAAATCTGACCTCAGAGACTTTTCAGCTGTGTGACCCTGGGTAAGTCATTTAACTCTGCCTGTTTTCTTATCTGTAAAATGAGGTGGAGAAGGAAATGGCAAATCACTCTAGTATCTTTGGCAAGAAAGTCACATATGGTATTACAAAGAGTGCATGATTATAGAACAATGGAATTCTTAAATATGCTTGACTTTTAATGAGAAATAGTCTACTTGTTTGAAAAACTCTTGATTTAAACTGAGGTCTGATAGTAAGACTCTTGCTTGAATATTTTCTAAGAAGATACTATGGATTATTGTAGGGCATTTTTATGAAGATTGTGAAAATATAATAATAAATATTATTATTATAACCTAATATAGATACAGATTTTGGTAGCACAGTATAGTGGATTGAATGCTATACTTGAAGTCTAGAAGATCATACTACTGCTCTGATTGCTCTGTCCTCTATCTTCAACCCTTAGCACAGTGATTGTAAAATATTAAACATTTTCAAATTAAATAATTGCTCATATCTAATCCTTACCTAGAATCTGAAGTATTTCATAATCCAAAATAAGTCTTTCATGCCTCTTCTTTTCCTTAATTCAAACTATGATTAAAGAATCATTCAATCTGATTAAATTTATCAAGGTGCTAGGTGGTACAGTGGAACTGAAATCCATTGGAACTGAAGTCAGGAAGTTAAGAGCTGAGTTCAAAATCCTACTGTAGATATCAGCTGTGCAACCCTGGGCAAGTCACTTGACTTCTATCTCAGTTTCCACATTTGTAAAGTGGGGATAAAAATAGTATTTCAAATCTGGCTTCAGACCGTTACTATCTTTGTGACCCCAGGCTCAACACTTAACCCTGTTTGCCTTAGTTCCTTCTTTATAAAATGAGCTGAAGAAGGAAAGGGCAAACCACTCCAGCATTTTTACCAAAACACAATAGAAGGGTTAGATAGGACTGAAAAATGACTGAGCACAAAATATACCTACCTCCTAGGATTGTCCTGAGGAATGAGATAATAATTAATTATGAAATGCAATCATTTAACTTCAGTTTCCTCATGTGCAAAATTGAAATAATAACACCCACTCCCATAGATATTATGAAGAGAAAATTGTCATATTTCCATATGACAATGGAGATGAGGTGGGAAATATCCAGATAAGCAATTGAATCCTTGCTCCTCATCCTCATTGTGCTAGGGCAGTGTGGACCTTCTTGCTAACTGTTCAATGACTTTGGGAATACCTCATTTTTCCCTAAACCTGAAACTTGAACTAATAGAGTATTGGCATGGCCCCATCCCTGGACAAAAATGGAATGCACTGTCTTAGGAATGAAGAAATGCATGGAGCAAGCACCTACTCTACATTATATAACACACAGTGCATTACAGAACAGTTGTTAACCCCATTTTTATAGTTGAGGAAACTGAAGCAGACATATATTAAGCAAATTGTCCAGCTAGTTAATGCTACACTATAGTAAGTGTCTGAGGTAGGATTTGAACTCTGGGTCTTACTGACTCACTCCTAATATTTGTCTACTGTACCACTTATCTGCTTTAGGGGATAGAAGGCTTCCTGTCATTGAAAGGAGTTGGTCCTTTGTTTTGAAGAGGACCATGACATCAGGGAAATGATGCCTTGACATGCAAATGAATTGGATTTAAGTGAGTGGGTGCTGTGCAAAGTCATCAGCCTCACCTTCTCCTCCTGAACCATCTGGGACCAGTGACCAGATATGGATTAGGATGATTAGAAATGGTCCTAGCTGCAATGGGAGGACTAAGATCTTTAATACGTCTGAGTTTGAGCAATGGAGGTAGACACATCCTAGATAACTACTTGTTGGGATATTGTAGAGTATCCTTTTCAGATACTAGTTGAACTCTGAGATATTCGTGATCCTTTCTGACTCAAAGATTCTGAGATTCTTTGTGATGTGCTGATTCCTCTTATCCTTCCTAGGGGTACTTACATTTAAAACAATTGATTGGGGGCGGCTAGGTGACACAGTGGATAGAGCACCAGCCCTGAAGTCAGGAATGCCTGAATTCAAATCTGACCTCAGACACTTAATAATTACCTAGCTGTGTGGCCTTGGGCAAGCCACTTAACCCCATTTGCCTTGCAAAAAAAAAAAAAAACCTAAAAAAAAAAGAAAAAACCAATTGATTGGTAGATCCTTAAGGTAGATCCTTAATATGTGTTGAGTTAATCTTTCAAATTAAATTTTATTTTCAAATAAAGATCATTCTTTTTTTTCTCTCCCACTTCCTCTTTTACTCTCCCTACTTAAGAAAGCAAAAAAAAAAAAAAAAAAAAAAGCAAAACCCCTGCTACAATAACGTATAGGTCAATAAAACAAAATTTCTCATTGGTCATGTCTAAAAAAATGTTTCAATCTATGCTCCTAAGCTATTCTCCTCTCTGTTAGGAGTTGGCATCATGTTTCATCCTGAGTCCTTCAGCACTGTGGTTGATTGGAGTTCCCAAGCATCCTTTTGTTCTTTTCTTTTTAAAAAATATTTTGTTTTAATTAGTCAGAATCTGCTTTCTCATCCTCCCACCACACTGAGAACACAGGAAAACCAAAACTCATTGCAAACATGTATAATCAATAAAAGCAAAGTTTCACATTGTGTCCTAAAAAATTTATTCCATTTTGCCTTCCTATTCTTTCACCTCTTGGTCAGTAAAAAGTATCTCTATAGTATGTTTCATCATTAGATCTTTGGAATTGTCATTATACTGATAAAAGTTCAGCATAATAGAATTCTGTCACATTTACATACCACAACTTGTTCATGCATTTAATCAATCAATAACAATTACTATTCATCTACTATGTGTCAGACACTATGCCAAATAATATGGATACTAAAAGAGGGAATCTTAATTTATGGGCACCCTCTCAGATTCCTATCCTTTGCCATGACAAAAAGAACTATAAATATTTTTGTGCAGTTATTTCCTGGTCATCTTGAAAGGGATTAATATATTTCAGGTTTGTATAAGAAATTAAATGGGAATTTGGGATGAGTTTTGTGGAAGCTATAGATAACACACAGAGCCTACACAAATTTTACATTAAGGTACTGTAAATACCCATAAAAGAAAAAATAAAAAATCCAGACTTCTTCTCTGATAAAAATTTTATGTGTATTTTTCCAAATCCTGGGAATGCCTTGCCCCTAACCCCTGTGATGTGGAAGGCATAACCATACATTCTTAGAGTTTGTTTTTCAGTCCCTACCTTAATCCACCTTCCCTTTAATTTCCTCTCCTCCTCTCCTTTCTTCCTATTTAATTACTGAGCGAAATATATTTCTGTACCCAACTGTGTGTATTTTCTTTCTCTCTTTTGACCAGTTTAGATAAGAAGTTCAAGTGTCGATCACCACTCCCATTCTTTTTTGTATAGATACCTAGTTGTGCAAACTCAGTGTGAAATATTTCCTAACCTTTCTTTCTCTTTCAATTCAATGCATTCCTCTTCCTTCCCCCCCCCCCTTCTTTTCCTAACATTATGAAGACATAACAGATCCACTCTGAGAGATGATAGGGTCCAGCTCATCTCTCCATATTTGAATGTAAATAGTTCTTTATCATTGTTCATTCATGTTTTACTTTTTATGTTGCTCTTCACTCCTATGTTTGAATGTCAGACTATTTCTGTAGTTCTGATTTTTATCAGAAATGATCAGAAGTCCTTTATTTTATGAAAGATCCATTCCTCACTTCCAGAATGATACTTATTCTTGACTTACATTCATATTTTTTGCCTTCTGGAAATTTTCAGAAATGAGTGAACTCCACTGACTCCATCTTTTGACTCAATTCTGGATCTAGCTCAGTTCCCTTTCTATTTATGTATGAATCTAGTCCAATTTCTATTTTGTGAAAAAAAAAACTTTATTTAGTTATGGGAATTGAGAGAAAACCTTATTGTATTGTTTATACCTGGACCTATGTGACTGGGAAATTGGATCACTTCTATCTATTGCTTAGAGACTTTTTTTTTTAGGTTTTTGCAAGGCAAACGGGGTTAAGTGGCTTGCCCAAGGCCACACAGCCAGGCAATTATTAAGTGTTTGAGACCGGATTTGAACCCAGTACTCCTGACTCCAGGGCCGGTGCTTTATCCACTATGCCACCTAGCCGCCCCTGCTTAGAGACTAACTTAACTAAGGATCTAGGTTATGCTGACAAGAAGCCAGTCAGACTTGAAGATTGATGCAAGAAGTTTTCTCACAGTTGTATATATCTCAAGCAACGCATATGTTTTCTCTGAAAACTAGCCTCATATTGGTCAATTTGTATAAACGGTTTCCATGTTTGTTGATTGAATATAGATACTTAGTAAGGAATGGGACTATCTTTTCTGATTCCAGGGAATTGTATGTGTTTTTGCTCCCAAGTTGGAAAGTGTCTAATCTTTCTTCCCATTAGAAATCAGATTGCCTGACCTTATATTCTGGTTTATATTCTCTTAATTCTTTTGTTTTAAAAAATCTGTCTCCCCCTGTATTCAGGCTTCAGTGCCTATTTTATACTTTTGTAAATATTTATATATTCATTAAGGTTATCAGTTCTACCATGCCCTAGGTCTATATCCAGAAGAAATTATAAAAAAATGGGAAAGTCCTACATGTTCCAAAATATTCATGGCTGTTCTTTTTTTTATTGGCAAAGAATTGGAAATTGAGGAGATGCCCATCATTTGGGGAATGGCTAAACAAGTTATGATAAATGAATATTATGGAATACTGTTGTTCTATAAGGAATAATAAATGGTCAGATTCTAGAGAATCATGGAATGATTTATGGGACCTGATGCTGAGCAGAAGGGAAGAGAACCAAGAGAACACATAAACAGCAACATTATGAGATGAATAACCTTAATAGAAGCAGCTCTTCTCTTGGCAGTCCAGAGAGCTAGGACAAATGTATTTGACCGGCTATGGACCGTATTATCCTCATCCAGAGGAAGAAAAACAAAACAAAATAAAACAAAACACACACACACACACACACACACACACACACACACCCACACACAATAACCCTTCCAAATCTGATGAACACTTTATAAAAATGATCTCTTATGTGTCTCTTTCCCTTAATCCTAATTCCTCATGCCAAAAATTACTAATTTGTAAATATGTTTATCAAAATATGTATGTGCAATGCTAATCTGACTATTTGTCACTGAAGGGAAGAGGGTGGGAAGGAAGGGTGGAAGGAAATTTTGTAACTTGGAAATATGCATGTATCTATGGATGAAAATAAGTAAATAAAATTTTTAAAAGGTTATCAGTTCAATTAGCATTTAACTGAACAAAATATTTTCTCATTTTTTTCTTTATTTTTCCCTTGTTTTGAATTTTCCTTTTCCCTTTCTATATTTGAAAATTTGGCTTCATTTTGTTGGGGAATCAATTTTAATTGTTCTACTTTTTAAAAAAAGAACTTTTAGTTTTATTAATCAATTCAATTTTTTGATTTTTCTCCAATTTAATTTTTTCTGCTTTGATTTTTGGATTTCTATTTTTATGTTTATTGGGGTTTTTGAATCATTGCCTTTCTAGTTTTTTAGTTGCAGATATCAAGTTGTTAATTCTGTTGATGTTTGAGAAATATACTTTTTCTTTCATTTAAAAATGTAAATATTTTTAAATTCAGAATTATTTTTTTCTAAATGAACAATTCCATATCTGTAGAAGAAAAAAATTGTCTGTGGAACTGTATTTAATGATACTACTTTAGGAAAAAGTATGTGATAAATTCAACAGTACTTTTAAAATTGTCTTCTTACTTGTGCTTCTTTTCCTTTTTCTCTTTTCTATCTAGTAAAACTTTTGATAGCACTTTTTAATTTTTGTATCCCTACTGATTACATCATACTCACCTAGGATAAGGGGAAGAGGGGAGAAGAAGGGGAAAAGGAGGGAGAAACTTGTAACAAGTAAGCACGGTTAAGCAAAACAAATCCACATAATGTCCTTGTCCAAAAAGATGTCTTTTTTTTTTTTTTTTTTTTTTTCAGCTTAGGTCCACTACCTGTATTAGGAAGGAGATAATATATTTCAACATGTAGTGTCTAATCTTGGTCATTATGGGGATCAGAGGACTTAAAAAAGTTTTTTTTTTTAAATTTATGATGTGCTTGTATAACTTGTTCTGCTTGTTCTCATTTCACTTACCATTGGTTCATGCTTACCAGGATTAATTCTTGTGACACAATAATATTGTATTATGTTGTTTGTCACAATTTGCTCAGTCATTACCCAACCAACCCCCTTTTATTCTTGTTATTTTCTTATGTTTTCCTCCCTCTTGATTTCCCTTCATGATTAGGGAGTTTGTTTTGCTTGTTCTCTTTGCTTGCTCTGTTCTCTTTCTGGTATTACCCTTCCTTGTAATTACCGTCCCCCTTTTTTTAATCTCTATTTTTGTGCTGAGTATGACTTTATTCTAAGTGTTTCTCTATGTGTATGTGTATGTTCAACAATTATTTGTGTATTTTAGAGAGGTTAATTTTTTTCCCATTCCCCGAGTCCTTTTTCCATGTTTGCAAACTTTTCTTACATATCACTGATATGAAAAATAGCAAGTTCCACCCTCTTTACCCCTCTTTTCTATGCTAATTTATTCCTTTTGCCCTCTTTTCTCTTTTTCCTCTTTAAACCTTCAGAACAGAACCAATTCAACTCAGCTCTTTCTTATTTAATTTCCTCTATATCCTTGGAAAAACACTAGGCTTTTAAAAGGAACACTTGTTTCTTCTTTCTCTATTAGAATACATTATCTCTGCATCATCATCTAGTCAGTGCCTTCCACTTTCTCAGATAAATATACCTGTTTTAGATTTCTCTTGACCCTTGTAAATCAAAGTTTCTTGGGGAATATAGGTGGCCTTGGATTCAGGAGGACAGGAGTTCGACACTTGACTCTTTCTAGATACTGACTCTTCCTTGTGTGACTTTGGGCAAGTCACTTAACCCTGATTGCCTTGCATCCAGTACCATCTCCAGATGTCTTGATTCATAGCTGGCCCTGCATCCAAATGGCTCTGGAGGAAAAAATGAGGCTGATCAGGTACAGCACCCTGTCACTCAAATCCAATTCATATGCTTTTCATGGCATTGCCTCCCTGATGTTGTGGTCTTCTTTGAGAATGAAGGACAAAGATGATTATTATTTTTATTAATTATTTAATTTATGGAATAAAACAATCATATCTATACATTAATACAATAAAAAGATGATTGCACATGAAATCAAAAATTTATTTTATATAACTTGCTATTCCTTTTAAATACACACAAAGTTATATAAATTTCTTTTTTTTTCTCCTCCAGTTTTTTATTTGTTCTAGTACTAGTATTATGTTTTGGCTTCTTGTCATATTTTTCTTTATTATGACAGCTCTGGATTTTAGCTACATCATTCTTGGAACTTTTCATTACAGGATTCCTTAAAGAGCTAGTTGATGGATTCTTTCTGCCTTCATTTTGCTCTCTGGTTTTAATAGAGCTTGGCAGATTTAATCTATGATTTCTCAAATTATAACATCCAAGCTTTTAAAAAAAATCATTGTTTTTGATACTCTTTTCGTTTTGATAGATACTTAACAATTTTAAAAATTTCTTTAATCTGATTTTTCTAGTATTATTTTTTTGTTGTCCCATGAAATCATTGATTTCTACTTAATCTATTCTTTTTTTCAGTTTCTATTACTTTAAGATTTACCGCTTTCTGTTAAGCTATTTATTCTCCTTTCTATTCTTTCCCCCCCATAGCTTTTACTAATTTAAAAAAAATTTCTTCATTTCTTCTAGGTATTCAAGTAGGGGGAAATCTATTTTTTAATTTGAGTATCTGCTTACAGTTGTTATAAAGTTATTTTCTTCTTTTAGGATGGATATTTCTGGATCTCTGTACTTACAACAATTCTTTATAATAGATGGTATTCTTCAGCTTACTCACTCCTTTAGACTTACTTGTGAAATTGTGATCCTGTGCCAGTATGAGGCTCCTTCTCACTGTTGTCCTTTGGGGAGGGTGGCTACCCTATTTTTGAAATGGGGTTCCTGTACTGAACCCCACCTTTATGTTCAGCCATCCTGGATCTTTGAGGTTCAAAATGTTACATCTAAAGGCCCTCTGTAGTACATCAGGAAAGAGTAGTGGGACCTTGAAGTCCCTATACTTGGGTGGCCTGGTCTGAGTGCTGCCACACCCCAATTGGCATGATTGCTTCCAACATCTATGCTGTAAGTTTCCAAAGATCCCAGAGCTCTCTTGGAAGAGTTCTCTGTCATCCCTGCCTCTGGAGCAAAGCTTTGCAAGCTAGACACGTCTCTGGCCAGGTTTTGGTCACACAAGATGCCTTCTTACTTTATTTATTTATTTATTTTTTTGAGGGCCTGTATTGATTGTTTTTTTCCCCTGGCATCCTTTGTTCCTACTGCACCTGGACTTCTGGATGATTTTTGTATAGTGTTTGAATGAAAAAAAAATCATTCCAATTTCTCCCTATATCTTTATCACTATTTGGCTTGGTGGTATTTTAAATTTTTTTTTCAGTGGAGTAGGTGTATAGGAGTTGGGTTACTAATCTCTTTAGTTAACTGTCTTGCTCAGAAGTATATATATATATATATACATATATATATATATGTATATATATATATATACATTTTCCTTTAAGTGCTACTTTTTTTCTATATCCAGAAATAACCAGAATTTTGATTATTGTCTCTTTTACACATTAGCTCTGAAGAAATATTTCCTTATATTTCTGATATTTTCTTTGCCCTTGTTATTTTTGTTGTTCAGTTGTATCCAACTCTATGTGGTCCCATTTGGAATTTTCTCGTCAAGGATACTGGAGTGGTTTGCCATTTGCTTCTCTGTAAAATGTTACAGAGGAGCTAAGGCAAACAGAATTAAGTGACTAGTTCAGGATCATATAGCTATGAAGTATCTGAGACCAGACTTGAATTCAGGAAGATGGCTCTTCCTGACTCCAGGCCCAGGGTTCTATCCACTATTCTATCCATCTTTGACCTACCAATTAATAATTTAGTCTCCATTTATATTTGAATCATTTCTTCCTGTGCTTTTTAGAGAATTTGATTTTTTAAAACATTGTGGTCAGAAAAAGGATATATTTAAAGAATTTTTGCTTTTCTGTATTTGTTCATGAGGAATTGGAATAATTCTGCCTAACTTTCCACGGTTATTGTAAAGATAAAATGAGATAGCATTTATAAACCATCTTTCAAACCTTAAAGTGCTATGTAAATGCTAATTATTATTAAATAAGTGTTCCTGGAGGTTAGAATCAAGAAATTATTGATTGAAGAGGCCACTCCCTTCCTAGGAAGAGGGAGGGGAGTGGCATTAATTTGTATAGGACACAACAGATGAAAAATGGGACACAACCAGTATAATCCAGTCACAATGCTGAAGCTGTTATTTCATTGTAGAGGAAAGTGGAAAACCCAAAACTATGATGGTAGGAGTAAGGCCAATCCCCCTTGTCTTTCTCAAGGAAGTAAATGTTCAAAGGAGGCAGTCCACTCATGTAGTGGGTAGAAGTATAGCTGTGTCAGGAGATCTAGGGGAAGGTCTAACATGTATGATATTTTATTTTATTTTTCCAAATACATGATAGGAAATTTTTTCAACATTCACCCTCTTGCTTATTCATGAGTTACACACTTTTCTTCCCCCTTCCCCTCTCCTCTTAATGGCAGTCTCATATACATTTGTGTTCAACATGTTTATATATTAATCATTTTCTGTGTGAGGAATTAGGACTAAGGGAAAATAAAATCATTGACTATGAAAAAAAAACATGAGAAAATTTAAAAAAGTGTACATAGTGTTCATTCAGCTTCTGTGTTTTGTTTGTTTGTCTGGATGTGGATGGTGTTGTCCATAATAGGTCTCCCAGGGTTGTCCCAGCTCTCTGAACTGTTTAGAGGAGCTGCATCCTTCATAGTTGCTCAGCTCACAATATTGTTGTTAATATGTACAATGTTTTCTTAGTTCTGCTCCCTTAGCTCAGCATTAGTCCATTTAATTCTTTCCATACTTAGAGACTGTCCATTCCTGGTTTCTTATAGGACTATAGTACTACATAAGGGTAGCTAGGTGGTGAAGTGGATAGAACACTGGCCTTGGAGTCAGAAGGATGGGAGTTTGATTCCAGCCTCAGAAACTTGCCACTTATTAACTGTGTGACCTTGGACAAGTCACTTAACCCTGATTGCCTCAAATTCAGGGTCATCTCCAGCCATCCTGATTCATATCTGGTCACTGGACTCAGATGACTCTGGAGGAGAAAGTAAGGCTGGTGACTTAGCACAATACCCCTCACTCAGATTCAGTTCATGAGCTTGTCTTGGCATCACCTCTCTTATGTCGTGGTCTTTTTTAAGAATGAAGGACAAACAGAGCGGCTAGGTGGTGCAGTAGATAGAGCACTGGCCTTCGAGTCAGGAGTATCTGAGTTCAAATTTGGCCCCAGACACTTAATAATTACCTAGCTGTGTGGCCTTGGGCAAGCCACTTAACCCCATCTGCCTTGCAAAAACCTAAATAAAAAAAAAAGGAATGAAGGACAAACATCAGTATTCCATAACATTCATAAATATAACTTGTTCAACCATTCCCCAATTGATGGGCTTCCCATCAAATTCGAAGAGATCCTAGCATATTAAGTGGTGACCTTGTCTAGGATGTTAAAGGGAACATGGACATGATTTATGTGGGACAAGAAGGCACTGTTAGACTTACACCTAGACTATTACAAACTTAAAGTACTTTTTAAGATTCATATAAAATATAGTCTTTTCTCAATCCTCATTCTCCTCCATCTCTTTGCAGCCTTTGACACTATTGATTATTCACTTCTCCTTGATACCCTCTCCTTTCTCAGTTTTCAGAAGATCACTCTTCTAGTTCTTCTCCTACCTATTTTGGCTTTCCTGGCATGGAAATGACATTAAGGAAGAGGCATAACTTGGGCTTTACTGTTACTTCTTCAGGACTTTGAGACTTTTCCTATTCTTAGCTAAAACCTATCATATGTGTTATCTCCCCATTAGAAAATTTTATTTTTCTATTTCTATTTCTAATTTTTCTATTAATATCTACAGTACTTTGCACATACTAAGTGCTAATAATTGCTTTTCTCATTCATTCATCCAATACGGCTAACATAGACATTTTATGTTTTTCTGCAGACATTCAATTGTTTGTCCTTTATTCTCAAAGAGAACCAACGACATCAAGGATGATATCTTGACTTGAGGATGAACTGAATTTAAGAGAGGCAAAGGCATTAGCTTCACTCTGGTTGTATCTGCCTCTTCATGATCCCATATGGAATTTTGTTGGCAAAAATACTGGAGGGGTTTGCCATTTCCCTTTTCAATGGATTAAGGAAAACAGAGGTTAGTACTTGGGTCACACATCCACTGAGTTTCTGAGGTCAGATTCAAATTCAGATCTTTCTGATTCTAAGCTAAAAATTCTATCCACTGAACCATCTGGATATCAGCCATTTTATGAGCAAACTAAATTTTATATATTTTTAGGTAACTAAACTAGTATCTCCGTGTCGTGGAACCATATATTTCTAGAACTGGAAATGATATGCCTTCTAATTCAACTCTTTAACAGATGAGGAAACTGAAATCAGAGAGGTTAGAATGACAAGGGATCTGATGAGAAGTATAATTTTTCTCAGTTGAAGGAGCAAGGGGGAAGACACTGGGACCCAGAGGAATGATACTGGAAACTTTTGAGCCCCAGATAGGAAGCTGGGGTATTCTAATATGTGTCAATACCAGTGATCAGCAGATTTAAAGATAAAGACACTGACACCCTAAAGTAAATATAATTACAGTCAGTTGGAAGCTTTATCTGGTTTATTGATCTATATAAAGAGTGACTTAACTGGAGAGAATTTGCTGCCTTACAGGAACCTGGTGACTTTACCCTTCCTAGCTTCTTCCCCTTCTGTGATTCATTGATGTCTGGAAAAATGGCGTCCCTTTACCTTTAAATCTTGTTTATGTAGAGTCTATGCTTTCAAAATGTGTATTGTCTTCAGGAAAATGTAAACTTTTAAAAAAAATTTTGAGTGGGTATTTACTATAAAGGGATTGGATTCTGCAATGAAGATGGGAAAGTAGATTAGGTAGATTCTCTCAAAAAAGGTTTTGGAATTTCTATCAATATTTCAATAAAATCAGTTTCCTTTCCCTTTTATTACTTATTATGTCTCTAGGAAGGAAATGCTGAGAAGAGACATAATAGAATCAGTATAAGCAGGTCAATAAATTTAAAAAAATCCAGGATCAGAAATTGTATGAAAGAGCTCACATCAAATTCAGGGAATGAATATTCAATATACCTAGACATTTATTGAGCACCAACTATGTACTAAGTATGTAAAGTTAATATTTTTTTCCTCAAGGAATTAGCAATCTATTGCAGCGAACAATGGGAAAGTCATCTTTGTTACTATAAACCTAAGAAAGAAAGAAAGCACATAAGGGTTTATTAAGCTCTTAATATATGCCAGGCAATGTATATCCTAGGAATACAAATACAAACAGTTTTTTCTGCTCTTTTTTGAGCAATCTCTCCCCACAAGGAGCTTACAAATAGAGGAAAACATAATAGAGAAAAACATTAAACTAAGCTGACAAGGCAGGTGTATGCAAATATATGTAGAGAAAGTCTGGATAGGTAGGAGAGCAGCCTGGAATGGGTAGAATTCCCAAATATATGCAACATTTGGGAAGAACATTGAATTTGGAGTCAGGAAACATGAATTTTGAGCCCGACTCTTCCTGACCATAACCAATTAGACATATGACCCTGGTTATACTATGTAGGTAGGTTTCCTGAAGTTATTTTTTCTCATTTGTAGTATGAAAGAGTTGGGCAGGAAATCTATAACAACTTAGTGCTTTAAGATTTACAAAGCATGAGCCTCAAAATTATCCTGTAAGGCAGGTAGTCATTAAAATCTTTTCTATGCTTTTGTACCATATTTCAAAGTTTGGAAAATGAAAATAAAGTATTCTTGAATTACTTGGCCTTTATCCTTGATTTCCTCTTCCTCCCTCCTTCCTCACCTAATTAAAAATCCATAGACCATCTGGTGGAGTAATGATGATTTGAGGTGAAGCTAGAGCTTAAAATATAAAATATGAGTGAGGAAATCAATAGAGTCCCTAGAGGTGAATAGAAAATAGCTGTTTAAGAATTCAGTAGCTATTTATTCAATTGACAATCTAGGAGTTTCTGAAGTAAAGCAGGAAAGCGGATGTAATTCTTGTAATCAGATTTTCCCGGGTACAACGAAAGTTTCTAAGTGATACCAAGGCATCCTCTTCATGATTAAGCAAGCCTTGGCCTTTGGAACTACAAAGAACCAGGGCAGGGCTAGAGACAGGACCAGTGAGTGTTCAGATTAAGAGGAAGAATAAGCAGCCCTATCTTTGGTGTGACAAAGGCAGAGGTCAGGAGCACTGATACCCTTATGACATACTTTGTCATGCTTGGAGCTTATCACATAATGCAAAAATGACACTGACATAGAGGGTAGGCTGGATGATACTTCTAGCAAATTTCTCTTTTTTGATTCATGCTGCTAATCAGGGTTTCCCATAGGAACAGCAGAATTTGATTTATATCTTTAGCAAAGTTCCATGAACTCCATGTAAGCACTCAGGGTGACATTAATCACTGAATGTAGGACAGATTTATTTAACCTGACAAAATAATTATTATTGCAAACTTAGAGAGTACTTTCAGGTTTTTCAAAGAACCATCACAGAAGCCTTGTAAAGTGAATATTTATTTTTTCAAAAATAGTTTTTAAATTATTTTATATTTTAATTTTATTTACATTTTGAAATTTCTATTTTAAATATATTTTATATTTTAAATACTATTTTTCAAATTTTTCCCATTTAAAAAATGGGGGGAAACCAAGACTCTTAGATTTTAGGTGACTTGTCCATGGTCACACAGTTAGTAGGTGTCTAAAATTAGGATTTGAACTCAATCCAATCTTGTATCCTTTATAGCACATTACCTCTCAAAAAAAATATATACTTAATTCCAAAAATTAATTTCTGGTAAACCCTATCTCTCTAGGAGACTTAGGAGTAATCCAGACTTACAATATTACCCTGCAAACAGAAGGAATTTGAAGTTGTTGGAGAATTATTCTCTCTTCTCCCCATCCTCCTTTATTCTGAGACTTAACCACTTCTGGTGGATTTAGATCACTACCTGGAATTTAGTTCTTTTTTATTTTTTTATCTTTTAGTAATGTCAGATATTTTGTGACCTCATTTTGGGTTTTCTTGGCAAAGATACTGGAGTGGCTTGCCTCTCCAGCTCATTGTATAGATGAGAAAACTGAGGCAAACCAGACTCCAGGCTCAGTACTCTATCCACTGTGCCACCTAGCAGCCTATCTTTTAATATCTAAGAGAAAGCATAATTCCATAGAGAGTTAACCCCCTCCTTCCTCAAATTTTCATAGTCCACAGAACTCACAGTGTCCATAATGTTCTGCCACTTCTATTCCACAGTTAGCAATATTCATTCCTACCACTTGAATCTTGTTTGTTCCTCCACTGCCTTTTTTGAGGTTCCCTGGAGTGACCTCTCAAATGTACCAGTTATTCACAGTGTCTGATTAGCTAACTCCTCTCTTCTGTGCAAGCTATAGCTCCCATTCTCTTTCTAGTCCTCCTATTTAAAGGTCAAGAATGGAACCCAGGTGTAAGAACTGGTCATAAGGGGCAGGTAGGTGGTACAATGGTTAGAACACTGGCCCTGAAGTCAGGAGGACCCAAGTTCAAATTCAGCCTCAGGCACTTAATAATTATCTAGCTGTGTGACCTTAGGCAAGTCACTGAACCCCTTTGCCTTGCAAAAAAACAAACAAAAATAACCCAAAAAAAGAACTTATCATAAATTAATCAACTTTAATGTAGTGTAATGAGGAAACAGGGGGTACCCTAGGACTAGTGAGTCAAATAACTAAAGGGAATTTAACTCATTAAAGAGAAATAAGAGGCTTTGAGGAGAATTCATCAATTTCTTCCCAAGTGAATCCCAATCCCAAAATTCTACAGTAATTGATAATTCTATATTACAATATACTTGCATTATCTTATTTGATTCTCCCAACCCTATGAAATAAGCACTTCAGGCATTATCCCCATTTTATAGGTGAAGAGAGATTAAGTGACTTGCCTGTGGTTAAAGAGTAAGTGCTCGAGAATGAGTTTTTTAGAATCAAAGAGTAATAACTAGAATCGAAGCCTACAGAGGTTGAATGACTTGCCCAAAGTTACATACGTAATGGAGAGGTAGAATTTGAATCCAGCTCCATTTTATACTAAATCTTTCACTCTTTTTGACAAACTGCCCTGCTTCCCTTTAAACCAAGGTCTCTTCCATGTTCAAAACCAGTGTTCTTTTTATTATACCATTCTGCCTTTAATTAATTCCTCTCCTTAAAAAAAAACAAAACCATCTTAACTTGAAAAAAATAGAAAAATTTTCTACTTTTGGACAGAAATATATACAAGAATTTTACAAATGCAATTATGAGTCCACTAATATTTCATGCCTAGGAGGAATAAACTGTTACAAGGGGAAGAAAATCTGTAAAGAAAAGAAAAAAAAAGAACTTTGGAAGGGTGAGAATAAGTTGCTTTTTTTAAAAAAAAAAACCGAACTCCTTTGTTTTATAGTCTGGAAAAAACCAGAGAGAATTCTGGGAGATATTTAAGTCTTCCCCTAATATATTCAGACTGTGCCAATTAGAAGAAAAGGAAGAACAAGGAACGGGGTTGGGAAAGAAACAAATACAAAATCATTTCAGAAATAAATAGCAAACTTTTAGCTGACTTGAAAATCTAGCTTATTCAACCATTCCATTCGGATGCTTGTCAGTGGGAGAAAGGTTGGTAGACTTGTATTCATTCTACAAGTGGATGAAAATTTTTTTCAAGAAGAAACCAGAAAACAAAAGAGACTGAAAATAAACAAACATAATGTGACCATCTAAATAAGTACAATCTGTTTTTCATTAAAGGTCCCTCTTAATAATGCATATGTAGTTGAATGAAATGACTCATTATAAATACATAAGATTTTCCGTGAATTTTTGAACAAAGTTCTAAGCATATTTTGTTTTTTGGTGTTAAAGTGATGTTGCTTTTGAGTTAGTGTAGGGAATTATTTTTATGAGGTTTCATTTTGTTTTATGAGGAACACTGACTTCAGAGGAGAAAGTGGATAACAAAAAAGAGATGCATAATGTCTGGCCTATTTTCCATCATTGTTGGTATCCATAAACTTTAAAATTGTCCCTGGTAATTCAGTATTGAAGATTATGCAAACAAAGCCAATCCTTGATGGTGTTGCACAGGGAGAAATAGAAGAGATAGATGAAATAAAGCTAATCTAAGGATCTTAATTTATCTAATTGTTTTCATCTCTGCCTTCAACAAACCTTTTACCAGGATTATGAATGAATTTAAAAGTTAACTGGTTTGAGTTAGGCAGAGTAGAATGCATACAAATATAATTCCTAGGTTTGAATCTTAATTTTCCAATTTAGCAGCTGTGTGATCATTATCAGTTATGCAATTAAGTAAACCCAAAGTAATTCCAAAAGTTAGAGAGCTCTGGGAACATGGGAAGAAGGAAAGACTTGTAGAAAGTGACCCAGAGAGTGACTTGCTCATGAGCCCCCACTGGGGAGCCCTCCCCTTAATTAACAAATCAACCACTAATAACTAACAGCTAAAACTGTTACAGAAAATGCAAACTAGACACATAATTACATAGCCTTATTTTCATAAACCCCAATTATACTACCTGACCAATGAAAATAATGGCTGTATGGAAGGGGGCACACCTAAAATTTTAGCACATGTATATGTGGAACATATGGCCAGTATAACACAACTTTGGAACTCTGGAATTCAATGTATTCTTTCTCAGAACTATCCATCAAAAATTTTCTGATGAGAATCTGGACAGATATTTGAATTTTTATGCTGAGCTAATCTGTGGTATGCTTGAGGAATATACCAAATGAACAAATTCTTACTAAGCCTTTACTGTGTACTAGTCACTGTGCTAAGTACACTAAAAAAAAGAAAAGCAAAAATGACTCTTGCATCTCTAGGAGCTCTAAGATTCTGAGGGGATAGGGAGGGGGAGGGACAGCATATAAACAACCATGTACCAACAAGATATATTCTGGGAAATTGAATATAATCTCAGAGAGCAAGCACTACCAATGAATCAGTGAGTATCAGGAAAGGTTACCTGTGGAAGGTACAATTTTAGTTGTAACTTAAAGGAAGCTAGAGAAGTTAGATGGCAGTTAAGGCAGAAAAGTATTTTTAGGAATCAGGGGTAGAGTCAAAATGCACAGATTTGGGAAATTATCTTGTAGGTGAAGGGAATAGTAGTAGTAAAGTAGAAAGTGGACAAGTTGAGAGTGACTTCAAAAGTGAAAGGGAAGCCTTTATATCTGATCCCAGAAATAGGGAGTCACTTGTTGACTGAGCATGAGAGTGATATGGCCAGACCTGCACTTTAGAAAGAGTCCTTTGGCACTTAAGGATGGATTGGAGTAGGAATTCAGGAAGGGAGAAGAACCAGAAACCTATTGAAATGATCTAGGAGTGAGTTGACTACACCAGGACAGCAGTAGTATTAGAGAAAAGAAGGAGTGTATATATCAGAGATGTTATAATGGTAGGATGAAAAGAACTTGGCTTTACATTGATGATGAGGGGGAGAAAGAGTCAAAGGTGATATCTGTCTTGTGAACCTAAGTGATAAAAGATAGGAGTATAGCAGGATCTTTGACAGTAATAGGGACATTTGGAAGATGGAAAGATTTAGGGGGAAATACAAGAAGTTCAGCTTTGATTGTGTTCAGTTTAAGGTATCTTTGGGACATTCAGTCAAGATGGACAATAGGCAATTGGAGATGTGAGATTGGATCAGGAGAGAAGCTAGATATGAGAAACATTTGCACAGAGACAATAACTGATGAGACCACTAAGTGAAATATAGTAGAGAAAGAAATGAAGAGAGCTGGGGGATATTCAGGATCAGCAGGGGTTATCTGGATGGTGACACAGCAAAGGAAACTGAAAAGAAGTGTTTAAACAGGCAGGAGGATAAAAGGAGAGAGCATTTAGAAAGAAGAGAGTATCAAAGAATAATGACTGACAGTGCCAAACACTATAGAGAGATCAAGAAGGATAAGAATTGAGAAAAGGTCTTTAGCCTTGACAATTAAGAAATCATTAGTTACTTTGAGAAGAGCAATTTTAGTTGAATGATGAGATGGGGTAGCCAGGAGGTAGGAAATTTAGAAGAGGAAAGGAAATGGAGGGCACTGATTGTAAATAACCTTCTTAAATTTAGCTACAAAAAGGAGAGATATAGGATGATTACTAGTGGGAATAGTTGATTCAAGTGATAATTTTTGAATGGGGGAGATGTGAGCATGTTTGCAGGCAGCAGGGAAGCAATACATAGATAAATAGAGATTAAAGATTACTGAGAGTGAGTATACAGAGGAGGCAATCCATTGAGAGAAATGGAATGAAATCATCTTGTGCATGTTGAGAGATTTGCCTTAGCAAGGAGAAGGGGCATTTCATGTAATAAAGGGGTAAAGGAGTAGTGTGGAGAAGATTTCTGAGTGAGGGATTTGAGATGAGGAGGGGAAAAGAAGCTTTGTATGAATGATTCAATTTTTTTTTCAGTGAACTATGAGGTGAGGTTCTCAACTGAAATAATCAGTGATGGGAGTAATACAGGATTGGGGTTTGGCAGGACATGATCTGAGTAAGAGGTTAAAGAGGAAAGAGTCACAAGTATAGAGGGTACTATAGATTTACACTAAATTACAAAGGAATCAGGATGGGGAGGAGAAGATAGTGTAGCCAGTGCAGAGGTGATCATCAATGAACATAACAATTCAGTTGGGTTGTCTGATTATCTATTTTCAAGATACTGGACTTTCTCTTTAGAAGGAACTTTAACTTTAGAAGTAGCTGTAGTTTTAGTGCTTCTGGCTTCAAACTTAGCTAATAAATGCCTTTAGGAATTTTCTAAAGTTGGGAAAATTTTCTCCAATTATGGTGCTTTGCAAAGGTTTTCTTCTCCTTTGCTTGGGTAGCAATGTGGAGAAAAAGTTTTTGTTAGCTATTCTCTTTTCAGAAACAAATCATAAAAAAGAGTAAAATATACTTTTCCCCCACCTCACTCATAGACTTTTCTTCTTTCCCTTTTTACTTCTTTCCTTCTTCTCCTCTGCCTCTTCTTTTGCTCTTTGTCCTCCTCCATCAAGTATACTCTACACTGTAATCCATGAGTGTCTAGCCTTTGAGTTCTTTGGGGTCACATTGCCCAACATAAACTTGTCAAAGACTGCATATAGAATTTAATATTTATTTATGATTGCAATGTAACCCATGTTACTAATGAATATGATAATAATAAAATGTAATAAATGCTGAATAAATGGTCTTTGAGGGCTGCATATAGTCCCTGGATTGCAGGTTAGACACACCCACTTGGTCAGCCAATCTATCTGGCAACTGATGGTGCTGAGAGAAAGTTAAAGTCTCTTTTTAGTACTTTTCTGAAATTGCTACTTTTATTTGCTTCTTCATGTATTAGCCTTTCTTGATTCATCTAAGTTATCTCTAGGGATGACCCCTCCTTAGCTTACGATAAGTAAACATAATTTTCATTTTCTGTCTATAATCAGGGAAATTTCAGTTGGCTTACAATCTTAAAACAATTCTGATATTTGAATTTCCTCAGTTATAAACCTAAAAAATTCTCCAATGCTCAAAAACATTTAAAAATAAATGTAAAAATTGTCTTTATATGTATTTGGAAAAAATAAAACACGATCTAAAAAGAAAAATTGTGCAAATCACTGAAGTAAACTGTTCTTCATTGGCTCCAAAAATTCTATAGCTTGTCATATGCTAATGAACAACTGCTGTTTTGAAATAGAATCCCAAGACAGGGTTACTTCAATAATCTCCTCTTTTAGAAACTAGATTCAGATTTTTGTGCCCCAGAACAGTGAACTGGCAAGGCAGATTTAGCTCAACAACTGTTTTTTCTCATAATCTGAAGCAGATAGAAGTTGAATTATCCCTTATCTCCCCTCACATTTTCAAGGCACTGTGCTTACCACAGGAGATCCAAAGATCGAGGATCACAGTTTTGTTTTGTTTTTGTTTTCGCAAGGCAATCAGTTTAAGTGGCTTGCCCAAGGTCACATAGTTATATAATCATTAAGTGTCTGAGTCACATTTGAACCCAGGTCCTCCTGACTCTAGGGTTAGTGTTCTATTCACTGCACTACCTCCATACCCTGAGGATCACTTAGTTTCTAAGTCAAGTAAGTTTAAAATCTAATTGGGGAAGCATGCACACAAATAAAATTGTTTAATTAAATTTTTTCAGTCATTAATTCAACTAACAAACAATTTTTGTTGTTCAGTTATTCGGTCGTGTGTGACAATAGATGAACATACAAGAGCTGGTGATATGAAGAATAATGCCAGGTGATATAAATGGTATTTCACTGAAGCTTCAAACTTTTGTAGGTAGCAGAGAAAGATCTGATCTTTGTTCTTAGCCAGATCTGACTAAGGCCAGTCTGGTGGTTCAGTCAAGGATGACTTCATCACCTTTTGGGGAAAAAAAAACAACTAATCACACCATTGTAGGGCAGATGTTATTGCTAACATGATTCTCATGTTAGATATGATGAAAATAAGACCAAGAGATCTTAAGTGACTTGTCAAATGCTTCCTAAAAACTTAGTGGCAGAGCCAAGATCTATATGAACCCACTTGTTCTGACTACAAATACAGTCCAGGTACTCTTTCCATTATCCTACAAAAGACCCATGCTCTGCTTCCAGAAAACTTATTCTAGCTTACTTCTGGTTCCTGTAAGTATAACCTGGGATTGGACCTATTTTATGTTTTTAACAAAGTATTTTGTTTAAGTATTTAAATAAAGTATTTAATAAATATTTTAATATAATTTATATTATATTTATTTTCTTATATTATATTTATATTATAATTTTGATAATAATATAACAATAAATAAAGTAATAAAAACTTTTGGTGATGAGGATGTTAATGATATTTCCAATGAGACTTTTATTTTCATTATTCATTTTAAGACATGTTATCTTTTAATTTTTTTCAATGATCTTCATGTGTTTTTCACGGTTATTCATTTTTTTATTCCCTATCATAGGAATCAGAAACCATTTCATTCTTATCCACTGTGGAGAAAAATAAATCAAAGGCCACATACAAAAAGCAAGTGACTTTGGGATTTTTCCATAGCAAGAGAAATATAAACCATTCATCTCTCTTACTTTCCAAATTAGAAACAGAGAACACACAGCTTTTTTTCCCCAATAATACAACAAATATGGAACTGAAGCCTAGTTATTAGTATTTGTTTAACTGCTCCAGCTTTGAGATTAACAGAACATTCCACCAATGAAATTCCTCTCTGGACTGAATAAACAGTGGTCAGAACCATAACATCCCAAAGCATAAAATCAAAGTCAAAAGCAGAAGCTCTGGACTCCATTCCTTCAAGTTTCTACTGTTTAACCTCTCTGCCTCTTACCATTCACTCCCATGATAATAACATCTTCTCCAATATCTTCAAGACAGTTTTTCTTTGCTTCTAGGTCCTTAATTACTCATTCTTGTCATATTTTGCAGTTTGCTTTTCACTGTTTTCTTCCAGTTTTTCTCTTTTCCAATCAAAGACTTTTATTTTTATATTTGTATAATTGTAATATCTCATTACTTTTTCAAAGTCTTCCTCTAGCAGTCTCTCCTTATACTTTTTAAAATAGATATTCTCCTGTATAATAGTACAATACAGTACTGTAGATGTTTAATACAGTAAAATATAGTAGACGTTCTCAGCCTCAGATGTGCCCACTCCTCAGAGAAGGTGCTAAGATAATAGTTTTGCGTCTGCTTGTATTGCCCATAGAAGTGATAGATCCCTGGTTTTCCATGGGATCTTACTGAACTTGACCCCCCTCCCCCAAATCCATTCTCTCTGGTCTCAGGATCTTTCCTTTTCCCCCTAACATGGGAGAGAGACTAGCCCTTTCAATCACAGTCTCACAGATCTTTAAGGTTTGAGGAGATAAAAACTAAGAAATTTCATTCTTCCAACAGGTCTCCAATATCTGGTTCCTCAAATTTTAAATGCTTTAGGGGATCTCTCTAATAGAATTGTGTAAAGAATCTCTTTGTGTGGCAGATTCTTTTGCTCTAAATAACTACTCTAATATATAGATTATAGTTTGTTGGCTTTCCTTAAAGTGACTCATATGTTCTCATTTCTAGTTGAACCTAATCACCACACCTTCTATTTGCATTTCCTCATTGACCTCAAAACTCAGAGCTCTTTTCTCCAGTCAAATGAAGTTTTTCTTGCCATTACCACTTAATGATTTCTGGTAGGTTTAATATACTTGCAAGCAAGGATAAAAGTTTTGATCTTTCCATTTCTAGCACCTAATACAGTGCCTTCCTCATTAAATATTAGATTTAAGAGGTCAGATTTGATGAAAAATGCAAAGCAACAACATGAATATCTGAAATACACACATACATATGGCATAGATGCAAAAAATGATCTCTTTTCAGCGATCTCAATTTCTTATATAATAGCCACAAGGTATCTCTTAGAGCATTCCTATTAGTAATTGTCAAAGGCAAGAGTTAGGCTTCCCTGGCCCTAGTAATTTTGATTATGCATGCACACACATATGTATAAATATGTATATAGATGCACATATGTCTATGTATAGTACTTATTTTAGTTTCATAGACTAGAATATAATTCTTGGGAGAGAATAGAAAGACTCCTGGACCTGTATTTGGGAGAGACCTGGGTAAGTCCTTCCTTTCATCATATTTGTGTGTGTGTGTGTGTGTGTGTGTGTGTGTGTGTGTGTGTGTGTGTGTGTAGGATGTCAGTTGATAAGGAAATCTTAAATTGCTGTATTAATTTTTAGTCCATTTGGTAAAATTATAGAATAAAAAGGTCAGGTGAACCTAAGAGGGAGAATGAGTATTAATATTTTAATTAAAATATAAAGACATCTTTACTTTGATACTAGCAAACAGTCAGAAGATAGAACAAAGGAATTAGAGGATGGTCAGGAAAAAAAATAGAGATAAAATCAAAGGATGATTAGTTAAGTCTGGTGTTTTGGAAATTAAGATCCACTCTCTAAGACAGGGACCTTTGGCTGCCTTTAGAATGAACTCTTTCTTAGAATAACATTTGAAACACATAAAATAAAAGATTATGATGAAAAAAATTATCTTAAAAAGCAGTTGTCAAAGTTAATTAAAAATAATTCATGGATTTCAGTTTAAGAAGCCTTGTTTTACTTTGAGTACAGATTGAAGCATACTTTTTTCACTGCATGTGTATGTGTATGTATGTGTGTTTTGCAACATGATTGATATGGAAATATGTTTTACATCGTGATTGATATGGAAATATGTTTTACATAATTTCACATGTATAATTGATATCATATTGCTTGCCTTCTTAAGAGTGGGGGAGAAGCTATCAGGGAGGACAGAATTTGGAACTCAAAATTTTAAAAAGTGAATTTAAAAAAATTTTAAAAATGTAATTGATAAAATAAAAAATAATTTAAAGAACCCTTATTTTAAGGAGTGAATTAAGACAAGGAGACAGTTCTGGTAAGTATGATATCTGTTAAATGAGAAGACTGCCAGCTATGGAGGAAGAACCTAGCCCCTGGGATCAAAACCTTGTCTCCTCATCTGAAGCAGAAGGTGATGGTATTTTTTATCCCTCCCCACTCTTTGTGGACAATAGTATTGTGTAGAAGATGCTGTATCCAGTAAGGAGTCAGCCAAGTAAATCAAGGCACCTTACTATAGGAATTATGAGAGTCAAAGGAGTGGGCTTTGGGAAAGAAGCAGACCCAGAGATCTCAGCAGACAAACTTGTCCAGAAAATAAACTTGAGCATGACAAAAAAGAAAAAAAATACCATTCTGACCTTTCCTTTCTGGAGGTGTAAATTTATCTAGGTTGTGTGTGTTAACTGTATGAATGCCTTTCTCTTAGTGCACCCTGTATGTACCAACTCATCACACCAGTGCTGTGGATGGTTGTGGGGAGAGATCAGTACAGGTGTAAGAGGCAAATGTTTTTTGGCTTCTGTTCTTATGCTATAAATACTTTGACTTTGAGCTAAATGGTGTCACCTGACTATTAAAGGCGAATGTACCAGTGGGGACTTGTGAACTACAGTTTTAATAGTATGGATCCACAACCCTATGTTGAACCTGGGGTATATGGATATCCCCATAAGAGTGGGGATATCCCCAGATTACAACACATAAAATAGGATTAATAATGTCTGTACTGCCAATCTCACTGGGTCATTGTGAGAGTCCAGTGAAATAAAGTGTGAAAAGTACTCACATTTGTGAGCAGTTTTTATTCCTTAGATTTTCCAAAGAAAACCCCATAACAAATGATCTTCAGAGTATCCAGCAAAACTCATCAGCTGGTCAGTTTAGCTTCCAGCTTGCAATTTCAGTAGGAGAGTAATGTTTATACCTTCTTGATGCATTTGACTCCTACCTGTTCTTCCTCACTTCTCACTCAAAAGAGCATATGAGAAATGCATCAAAGAAAGAGCAGAATGCATATATCCTTATTTCAACAACTTTTCTTCTAAACATCAATAAATAATGATCACAAAAATGACTTCACATTTGTTTGCTTCTTTCTGTTAAAAGGAGAAAAAAATAGAATTTCTTTTTAGATATTCCACATGTACCTGTGTTATAGGGGGATTCCTAATTATGCCAAACACCATCACAGACAGCAGGGGAGATGAAGGCTTTAGATTTGGAGTTTGGAAAGGAATTTAGTATACTAGATTTATGTAATTTATGCAGTTTTGAGAGGGATTAGTTTGGTAGTAGGGGAAAGGAGAGGGAAGTGAATTATAAAGAAGAAGGCGACCACAGTCTGCTATAGTTCTTGTATCCACTGCAGCTGTTCTTCTCTATTTGACATCCCAGAAAAAGAAAATACACCAAAAAGAAAACAAAATAAATGAAAAAAAATACCCAGAAGTATACCAGAGTGCTTGAAAGGCTCTTCATGCTTGGAAAACAAAAGTCCTGCCATTCTAGAACTGAATTGTCAAAGTATTTAAAACTTCCAGTTGAATGGGCACTCAAGCATCCTTGCAATGTGGAGATAAGGGGTTCTCAAGTCCAACTTGGCACATTTGTCTCCAAGCACCATTTTGCAGCATTGTAAAAACCTGGTAGTTTCTAACCTTTCCAAACTGGTGGGAAAGCAATGAAAATGACCATTGTCCCTTCTCGCCTTTCTTGACAGAACTATTAAAGACCAGGGCCAAGGGTTCCTGCAAAGCCAAGAAAGTTACAGAATTACAGTTGATGGAACCACCTGATTCCAGTAATGTGCTTTCCTTCTCCACCCCCAAAATGTTCCACATTTTGAAGGACAGAATCCTATGGAGATGAAGGGAAGGTAAATTTAGAGTTTTAGAAAGCATGGGGAACAGCAAGTAATTTGAGATTCTCATTTCTTTCCAACATACACCTTTCCTACACTTCTCACATTTCTGAAATAATCAGGAGTTAATTATTCCTGCTCTTCCCCACCCCCAGCCCCGAGTTCTAAAAGCTCTGGCTAGAAATCAAGTCCAGTATGAAACACCTGCTTTCCGCTACTAAAGGAGGGGGTGGTAGTGGTGGTGGTGGGTTACAATGCACCACATGCCAGTTGGCTGTGTAGAGAGAAAAGAGGCTCATTAAAGAAAAGCCCCTGACATTATTAAGTGAATAAAGTACTGCCTCTTGTATACACACTCTCACACACATACACTATTCTAAAGCACCATTTCTTCACCTTCCCCTAGTTCTAAAATCCTGCCCTGATGTTAATGAACCTTGTCACAGTCCAGCTCCTAGTTTGTCATGGGGGAATGTTCACTCAGGCTCTTAAGCTCAGTCTCCAAGTTCTGGGTCAGTTTGTATCCCTATTCCTTGCATTCCCCTGGATTCTTTTGATTCCCTTCCTCCAGGCACTCTTTCCTCGTAAAAAGAGCCCAAGCTTCTCAGAAGAAGTAGAGCAAAGAAATACAGCATTTCTCATTAGCACAGTTTCAAAATTCCAGAATCACTCTTCAGGTCAGCATTTAAAGACCAATATGTTGAGAGAAACTGAACTTGGAATCAGAAAGATCTGAGTTCAAAACCATTTTCAGATATTTACTTAAGTACTGTGGAAGGGAAGGGAGGAATGGGGAAGGATCAAGGAAGGAAGGGGAAGGATCAAGGAAGGAAGGAAAAGAATAGGGAAGGGAAGGGTAGAGAAGAGTAACATTTGACTTTTATTGGACTCAGTTCCTTCATGCATAAATGATACTGATGGATTTTTGAAATAATCAGATTGATTCTGTCTTCTTAAAATTGATCTTATTTGCAATTAATTGATTTTATTCTGTAACTGCTCAAGTCATGATTCTTTGTCTCTGAACTGAACTCAGAAACCTATCTGGCCTGTAATGAGTTAAATTCAGAGATCCAATTCTGTTAATCACTGTTTTATCCTTGTGTCAAGGAAATTTCTTATCATTAAAGGATGTAGGTGGATACCAGTGAGTCTGGTTTTGTATCTCTATAACACTCAATTATCCTTCAAGGATGTCTGTTTTTTTCTCCAAAGAAGCCTGGTTTGCTATCTTTGTCCTTGCAGATGCAACTGGATTCAAACAATGAAGATTTATTAGCCACATGAAGGAAGGAAAAGGTTGTTCCTAGCCCTTATTCCCAGTTTCCATCCAATTATGTTTTCTTCCATCTATGGTACTAGCCTTCCTATTTTCTGTATTCTCCCAAACTATAAAAAAGCTGTTAACCACATAAATTGGGTCTTAGTTTTGCTGGGGAAACTGAGGTCTTGTTTACTGGTAAATTTCTGCTTCAGAAATAAATTGATCGTGCTAGGAGCTTTGTGCCCCAGTCTACCTTAATTTTTTAATTATTACAACTTGATAGGGTCTAAAAGTTTGTTCCAACTTTGTTCATTATACTGTATATTCAGTCTCACTGGCTGTAATTCAAAAGGGGGGATATATATGTTTGTTTCGTCTTGCTTATTTCTCAGTCTCTCTCTTTTGATGTTTCCAAATGAAAGCCACAATAAGGAGACATTCTAGTACCTCTAACGATTCAAATCCAAAGGCTTGAAATGTACCCTCAAATTGCTTTCCCCAACTATGCATTGACTCACACTCACTGAATTTGCATATAGTTTCATTAACCATTCACAATGCACTCCTTCCCATCCTCTACCCCTCCCCAGTCTAGTCTGTTAATTGACCCATGTATAGAGTGTTAGTCCTCCAGTCAAGTTGACCTGAATTTAAATCAGGTCTCAGATATTTACTAACTTTGTTGCTGCTAGCAAGTTTTTTAATCTATTTCTCTCATTTTCCTAAACTATAAAATGGAGCAAATACTAGTACAAATCTCTAAGAGTTATGGTGAAAATCAAATGAGGCAATATTTGTTAAGTACTTAAGAATAGTCTCTGACATATTTTTGATGTTACTTCAGTCATATCTGACTCTTTGTGACACCATTTGAAGTTTTCTTGACAAAATATTGGAATGGTTTGCCATTTCCTTCTCTAGCTTATTTTATAGATGAGATAATTGAGGCAAACAGGATTAAGTGACTTGCCCAGAGTAACACAATTAGGAAGTGTCTGAGGCAAGATTTGAACTCAGGAAGATGAGTCTTTCTGACTTCTGGCTTTTTACCTTAGTCATTGTACCACCTACCTTCCCATCTGTTACATGGTGGGTACTGTATAAATGCTCATAGTTTTCTTCTTTTTCTCTTCTCTCTAATTCACACTATGAATCACTTCAAGGTCAACCCTAAGACTCCATAGGATCTTAGATTTATAATTCAGAGGAACCACAAAAATCATCTAGCTTAACCATTATTTCTTTGTCATATAAGATAAACTGCACCTTTTGCATGTGAACATTTTGGTTTCTGAAAGGGAAAATGAAAGAAAATGAACTATTATGATAAGAAAAAATTTTAAATCCACTTGGGAAGGATGTAGTTTTTCATGTATGAACTTTGAAAAAAGGACAGAAAAAGAATTTTTGTGTGAAGAAGATTGATGAAATTCATGTACAAAGAAACAGTTTTCAGATAAAACATCAGAAAGACACATAGACCATTATGAGTACTAAATAGAGAATTACGGCAGTTTGAGGACAGAAAAATGGCTGAGGCTATAGGGCATTGTTGTTTCTTAACTTGTCTGCATGTAATTGTTTTTACAACTGGAAAGGTTAAAAAAATCACAGAATGTTAAATCTAATAACTATTTGAGATGATAGGATGATTAATGATGGTTTCATAATTATAATAAAGGTGGATTTTGTGAATTTTACTTCTTAAGGGAGAAAGGAATCACTGAGTCTCAAGATGCTCTGATGTGACCTTTGGCAATGTTGAAGGAGTCAGCAAAAGATCAGAGGGACCTGGATGGAGAAGACTTCTTGAAGAGGTAAGCAGTTAAGAAGGCACCAGGAGAGTCAGTGTGATAGGAATACTTTACTATTAGGCTGGAAATTATTGATAGGTTGGAGAAAGGTAGAAGCTCAGGGGAAGAGAAATGTTTTTTTAATTATTTTATTTTGTTTTTTCCAATTACATGCAGAAATATTTTTTTTAGAGTTTTTGCAAGGCAATGGGGTTAAGTGGCTTGCCCAAGGCCACACAGCTAGGTAATTATTAAGTGTCTGAGGCCGGATTTGACTCCAGGGCCTGTGCTCTATCCACTGTGCCACCTAGCTGCCCCAGAAGTATTTTTCATATTCATCTATTTGCAAGTTTATGAATTCCACAAGTTTTCTACCACCCTCCCTTCCCTCCCCCTCCTCATGGCTGTTATATAATCATATTTTACATATTACCATCTTAGCCATGTTGTAAAAGAGGAATTTGAACAAGGGGAGGAAATGAGAAAGAAAAAACATAAAAGAAGTTTAAAAAGGTGAACATAAAAAGTGCACAGTCTCTATATTTAGACTTTATAGTTTTTTCCCTCTGGATATGGATGGCATTTTCTATTACAGGTCAAAGAGAGTTAAATTTCGCTTATTTTTCTCCAGTGTCATCTATAGATTGAGGTAGATAAAGTGTCTCTGATGTGCCAGGAAGAAACAGAAGGAAAACAGAAGGAAAAATACAGAAAAATACAGATTCTGCATTTGCTTTGCTTTCAGAAGTTGACTGGACAAAGCAGGGTCAAGTTGAGTGAAGAGCTGGCTGGATAGATTTGGATTGCCTATAGAACCAGCCAAAGGCTATTAAGAACTGTTTTATTTTTAAAAAAATACAGAGCTGAATGGATATACTAGTATACTGTTGACTGACTAGTATAATAATTGACTGACCTTATCTATAGTATACTTAGAAATCCAATCTAATGAATTTGACAATTCTCTAGCTTAATGGGAACTGCTTTTTACTACAATAGCATAATAGTATTTCAGAGCCCTTTAAAGAATGATTATGAATTAGAAGGAGCATATCACCATTTTGATGGATTTAGAATGAAAGAAAAAAGGAAGGAAGTGAAGAGACTGAAGTGATATTAATTGTTCATGAAGTATCTAAAGACTAAGGACTGCTATCCAGAGTCATGAGTTTCCCCAAGCAACTGAGGTATTCTCATTCATTTATCTTCCTGATAGGAGAATGTTCTGACATTTTGACAGTAGAAAATTTACCATCATAACTAAATTGAAAGTAGTTCTGAGCTCTGTTCTCTTTGGGGAGTAGCTCTAATTTCTTTAAGTTTACCTCAGGAGAGGGACTGGGTCCCTTTAGGAGATTGTGGCATGTCCCCATGGGGACTGTGGCTTGACCTCAATGGTTGTGTGATCATCTAAATGGAGGGTAAAAAAAGATGAGTCATATCATCTTTCCTTTAATAGCCAATCATGGTGTTTGTCTCCAACAAATCCCTTTTATTTTTCACACATTATAGCCCAATGTTCTTCAACTCCAATCCTTCTCATTCTTTTGACTTTCCCTCTTCTGAGCTGGGTTTCAGACCTTCAGTAAAATTATAACCTAACCCTGACCCAGTCATAGCAGCAGCTTTGCTGATGCCACTAAGAAAAATCACTCTCTTCTCTCACCCCTGGCATAATTTTGGCAAAAGAAAATTTAATGATTGTAGTACATGATTAAAAAAAGATTGGAAGTTATTAATCTAGACAACAAAAGAGGAAAACAGGTAGCATGGTTCTGAATCATGGTTCATTCATCATTATGAATGAACCTGTTGCAAGATATTGATAGAGAAACATAACGAAAATAAGCAAGTATATCGTGAAAAATGTTTGAGACAGGTTGGCAGAGTTCTTCAAGACAACTTTTAAATCATATCCTTGTCTTGGGAATACTGATCCATTCTTGATCTCTCAGTTTCAGGCATGTTGTGTGTGTGTGTGTGTGTGTGTGTGTGTGTGTGTGTGTGTGTGTAGTTCTGCTAAAATATTTTGAGTGGTACCCTATAGCCATCCAAGTTCAGTTTCCTCTGTCTGCTTTTCAAGGCTTCCTTTATGATGTAGAACCACTTTATTTCATGCTAGTCACATATTCATAATCTATGCTCCAGCTAAAGAGACATTTATCCTTCAAATAGCTACTATACTTTACCATCTCTATGCCTTTGTAGTTCCCTAGGTTTGGAATTTTTCTTTCTCTCTTTGCCTACTGAATCTCTACTCATCCCATAAAACTCAATTCAAATGTCATCTTCTCCATGAAGGCCTGATCACCTTTGGCACAAATGACCTTTTTTCTTAGCCCTCCTAGGCACTTTGTTCCATAACTCACTATATCCTCATCACGTAATGTTTTTGATGATCATTATGTACTTAAAAAATCTCCTGAGACTAAACTCCTTTGAGGCAGAAGTGTGTAGCAGTGTTCTGCCAGGGTAGGGACTTAGAAAATGTTGGTTGAATTGAATTGTGAATGTGTGGAATAATAAGTTAAATGATGCCCTTATTGAGGTGGAGCTGAAGAGCTAAGAAGATGCATGAGCACATGAAGATTTTATATTTTAGAAGTTGACACTATCATTGGCACCTGAATGGCCCAGTAACCTCACAACTTAGATTCATTGATGTTAACAGTTATGATTGGTGGACTGGTTGATTGGCCTAACCCCCTTTCCTCTTTGCCAGCTATATTCTTTTAGTTTTTGGTGGCTCCTTGCCAACCCTTCCTGTTCAATTTGCTTTGCCAGAGTCCTCTCAAAGTGCATTCACTAGTGTGGGCTGAGATCACAGTTGGGTCTCTGTAGATTTGGTCTCTTATGGGTAGCTATATGGGTCCCCCCTCTATAGAGGGAGGGAGCTTGTCATTGGAAAACCAAGAAGATGAGTGAGTGGTACCTTGAACTGTTTTCCTTTTACTTTGGCCTTCGTTTACTTTAGTGGCTCAGAGGGAGCCTGAGCAGGCTGACACTGCCTGCAATTCACTTGTACTGATGAAGGCAACTTGACAGCTGCATAAATCACTGCTAGATACCACTAATAGGTTGCTGCATGAGACTGTACCAGACCACCCAAGCACAGCTCTTGGGGCAGCCCTCTCTGGGCATATGCACAAATACAGTAATGCAAATTGCTTAACCCTTTGTTATTCCCCACCACTGGAACAAATACAATTTATTTATAATATTCTTTTTCTTCCCCTCAGCATTGCCACAGGCTAGCATGACACTTTCTCCCTTCCCCCTTTATCTTTTCACACTTCTGGCTCATATCTCCTTCATTCTTGCATTTTTTTCAGCTTCAGCTTAATGTTCAAAGAAGTAGATATAAGCAAAGAGGGCTGGAATGTTTTCTTCTCTTTCCCTACCTCTTCTTTCCTATGTTTTTTTTTATTCTTCTCTATTTTTGAATACCTGGGAAGAATGAATCAGGTTCACTGGGAGTTACGTATCATGATGATAATGATGGTTTATCTTGGTAACTAGTGGAGAGCAGAGTAGAGCAGAGCCAGAAGGAAAGGAGGGCTACCTCTCTCTCTCTCTCTCTCTTTTTGTCTGTCTGTCTCTCCTTCCCCAACTCTTTTTCGCCCACTGGTTGCTTGCCTGTCTTTTTATTTACCTCTTCCCTTTTGTCTCTTCCTCTCTCTCTCTCTCTCTCTCTCTCTCTCTCTCTCTCTCTCTCAATCTCTCTCTCTCTCTCTCTCTCCCCATCTTCTTTTCTTCCTATCTCTGACCCCCCCATTTTTTTTACTCCCCGTCTCCTTTTTATTTCTTTGTCCAGTTATCTCTCTGTATCTGTTTGTTTGTCTCTGTATCTCTGTCCTTCCCTCCATTTTTCCTGTGTCTTTTTGTCTACCTTTGTCTCTGTTCTTGTTTGTCTGTGTCTGTCTATTTCTGTCTGCCTGTCTCTCTCCTCTTTTTCGTACTTTCAAATATCTATCGGGCTCCATGGCAGAATTATAGAGTTCACTCATTTCTCAATTTAATTAAGATTATAGCTATAGAGTGCTCTAATTTTCCCTTGTCCTCTTATTGATATAAGATGAGGACAAAAACCTTCATAGTTCTTTTATCAATTGCTTCTGATTTCTCTTCTTTCTAGACCTTGCCTTCTTTTTTTAAAAAAAAAGTTTCCCACTCTCCACCAATTACTCTTCACTTTTTGTAGCATGGATTCTTGACTATCTGGTGAATCTCTTTTTAGAATAATATTTTAAATAATTGAAAGAAAAGCTTATTTTCAGTTAGAGGAAAAATAATGTTTAATCTTTTCCTTCATCTGCTATTAAGAAACAAATAGGTAAGTTGTCTGTAGACAATACAGAATACAAACAGAAGAATTCTTTATAGAAGGTAAGTTCTTCCAGATACTCTTGTTTGTGGATAACATTTTAACATTTTGCTGACTGCACATACAGCCTGAGAACATCAAGAGATCCAAAATGAGATATATCATCATAAAAAAAATTTCTTCAACCCTGGAAAAGCCAAATGGTTAAAGAATGCCTTATATGTAGTCTAAGGTATACAATTGGTGAACAACCAAAAGAACTGGTCCATCATTATATATATTTTGGACAGGGACTGCTCATTGATAGTAAACTGGACCTTGAATTGAATATGAAGCAGAGAGTTGGTTGGATTGCCTTTAAAAAATTATGTAGTCTTTTTAATGGTTGCAATTCCCCCCCTGAAATGAAGGTCCATTAAAAATCAATAGTTTTCCAGTGATATTGTGTGACTTTGAGTCATGAAATATAGCCTCTAAAGGAATTAAAGGTAACAAAAAAGGCATGGAGTTGGAGGTCTGAGGAACAAATATCGACTCCTCCCCACACCTAGTCATTCTTCTTCCTTTTTTAAGGAGATCACAGATTGACTCATAATCTTCCTCTACATCACACCTTCCACCCATATACTTAGGAAGTTCAATATGGATATCAACATATATTCGAACATTCTGGTTTCTCAATTCATCAGTGTCGTCGATGATCTACTCCAGGTCTTTTTTCCAATTCAGCCACATAGACTGTTATCTATGAGCTTGTAAATCTGATAGCTCTGGGAAGAGCTATATCTCTCCTCTCCCCAGAGATCCCATATTATATAGCCTTCTTACCTATAGTCATTGTCTAATGGAGTGGTGACTTGATAATTACTTTTCCAGTTGTTGCAGTTCCTACTTCCTAAGCACCTATAATTCCCAAAGACCCAGAAAATAACACCAACAAAATTCTTGACATGATCAAAACCTTTTTTATATCAAAATTTAACTAGAAAAGAGACATTGCCATCTGCTTTGCTGTTGTACCCTAAGGACCCCGGGATGTTTTCATCTGATTTGCATCTGAAACCTTGTATCCCAAGCACTTAGCTGTGTGCTTTGTATAGAATGTAAATGTTTTTCATTCATTCATTTATAATAGAAGAAACTCAAAGTAGGGGATAGACTGTTATATTGGAATAAGGAACCATTGAGTTTGAATCTCAACACTTTTGGATTTGCCATGGGGCAAGTTGCTAAATCTTTCCAAGATTCAGTTTTTTCATCTATAATGAGTAATTCATGTAATCTTTGTAATTTATGATCTCAAAAGTTATTTCTAGCTCTAAATCTAAGTTTCTATTTTCTTTTATATAATTTTTTTATTGCTTATGAGTCTATATGTTGTTTTTTGTCTCTCTCTCTCTCTCTGCCTCTACCTTTCCTACCCCCAATACCCCTTTGTAGAATGCAACCTCCTTGAAGGCAGGAGCAAAGAACTAGAAACTGCAGGAATTCTTATCATCTGGGAAATGGCCTGAACAAGTTGTAGTGCATGATTCTGATGGAATACTACTGGACTAAAAGAAATGATGAGCTCAGTGATCTTAGAAAGGCATGGAAAGCGGCAGCTAGATGGTGCAGTGGATATAGCCCCAGTCCCTGGAGTCAGATCGACCTGAGTTCAAATCTGACCTTAGACACTTAATAATTGCCTAAGTGTGTGACCCTGGGCAAGTCACTTAATCCCATTGCCTTAAATAAATAAAATTTTAAAAAACGAAAGGCATGGAAAGACTTGAACAAAATGATGTTCTGTGACTTTGGGCAAGTCAGTTAAGCCTGACTGCCTTGCAAACAAGACCATCTCAAATCATCCTAATTCATATCTAGCCACTGGACCCAGATGGTTCCAAACGAAAAAGTAAAGCTGGTGAATAAGCACAGAATCCCTTTCACTCAAATCCAATTTCATGTGCTTGTCATGGCATCACCTACCTCCCTGATGTCATGGTCTTCTTTGAAAAAAAAAAAGATAAAACACCAACATTGTATACAGTAGCAACAATATGGTTTTAAGAACAATTTTGAGTGACTAAATCATTTTGAACTATTATAAACACAGAAAATAAAAATAAAGGAGATATGAAAAAAGATGTTATCTTCATCCAGAGAAAGAAGTGATAAATAGATGTTTGCATAGAATAATTTAACAAATATAGTCCTATTTATGTCTAATGGTAGCCACCTCTAGGGTGAGGTGGGGGAGAGAAGAAAAAAAAGAAAATTTCATGATAAATGTATTAAATATTTAAAAGGAATAGCAGGTTGTACTTGGTAGATTTGCAGTTTCATGTACATTTATCTTTTTTAATTATACTATGTTATGGAAATACTTGCTTTATTCCATTAGCTGGTACAATGTCTGCTACATAGTAGATGCATAATAAATATTTGTAAATTAATTACATAAGTAGATATAAATTGAATGGTGGGTATCAAAAAATTACCAAACAAGAATTGCTCAGGAAAAGTAGCATAAAGGAGAAAGATGATTGGGGCAAAAAAAAAAAGGACAAATAGGAAGGACTAACCTGATAGATTGCCTATACATTTATTTTTGTCTAGACAATATCAAGAGAATAAAAGAAGACTTGTAAAAACATTTTATGGAAGTGTTGTAATTTGCATCATGGGAGGGATCGTATATATCAAGGTGATCCTAGACTCATAGAACTAGCAGTGTATTTATGATCCTTCTTGTGGTCCTTCGCCTTATGTACAACTATATGTAATCCTCAGGAATTTGTGAAATAAAGGTGACAGGTCTGTTTTATTCTGTGGAGTACAGACATTTATGTGCTCACTTCCCACCCCCACCTCCCCAACTCTCAACTCTCTGACTCTCTTTCTACCTCTGTTCCTGTATCTCACTGCTGTTCTTTTTTAAAATTTTATTTTTTCCAATTACATGTAAAACTGATTTTTAATATTCATTTTTTGTAAGATTTTGAGTTCCACATTTTTGTCCCTTCTTTCCTTTTATTCCCCCCTCCCCAAGACAGCAATTCATCTGATATAGGTTATATATGTTACAATCATATTAAATGTGTTTTCATATTGTCATGTTGTGAAAGAAGAATCAGAACAAAAAGATAAAGCAAAAAACAAATTTTAAAAAGTGAAAATAGTATGTTCTGGTGTTCATTCAGACTCCATAGTTCTTTTTCTTGATGTGGATGGCATTTTCCATCAGAAGTCTTTTGGAACTGTCTTTGGTCACTGTATTATTGAACTAAGTTTATCATTCTTGATCATCACGCTGTTGCTCTGTACAAGGTTTCCCTAGTTTTGCTCACTTCATTCAGCAAGAGTTCATGGAGATTTTTTTCCAAGGAGTTCATTGCAAGCTTTATTTTGTTAATCTGAACAATTTATATATTTTTTGTAAATATATATCCATTTCATTAGATTGTCAGATTTATTGGCATACAATTGGGCAAAATAGCTCTGAATTATTTCTTTAACCTCATCTTCATTGGTGGTGAATTCACCTTTTTCTTTGTTTGAAACTAGCAGTTAGTTTTCCCCTTTCCTTTTTAAATCAAATTAACCAAAGATCACTTATCTATTTTATTGTTTTTTCATAAAACCAATTCTTAATTTTATTTATTAGTTCAATAGTTTTCTTACTTTCAATTTTATTTATTTCTCCTTTTATTTTCAATGGCATTTAATCAGGATTTTTTAATTTGTTCTTTTTCTAGATTTTTTTTACTTGCATGCCCAATTCATTGACCACTCCTTTCTCTATGTAAACATTTGGAGATATAAAATTTCCCCTAATAGCAGCTGTTGTTGCATCCCACAAGTTTTGGTATATTGTCTAATTATTGCCATTGTTCTCCTTGCCCTTCCTAAGCTAGAGTAGTTTTTCTGTGGAGTAGAATAATATAGTTGGAAGATATGTAATTGCTAGATAAGGCTACAAACCCAGAATTTGAGATCCCCAGTCCAGAATCTTTTGCAATACACATCTGAAGCTCTTAAGTAGCTAACAGAACCAAAGGAAGACCATCTAGTTTTTCAGAGTCTAAATGGAGTTCAATAGAGTAAATCTGAAAATCTGAATTGAGTTCATTTCAGAATTTCAGTCATTCTCTATGGTTGCCTAATTTTATTTTCATTAAAAATTTTCTTTTAAAATTATCAAACATTCCTTCTTTGTATTATTTAAAGACTGTTAGTTATTCCTCCTTTATGGATATTCTCTTTTTATTGGATTGTAATAATGCTAGAGTAACTAAGTAGCCCAGTGGATAGAGTACCAAGCCTGGAGTCAGGAAGACCTGAGTTCAATTCTGGCCTCAGATACTTACTAGTTGCATAATTCTAGAAAAGTTACTTAACCCCATTTGCCTCAATTTCCTAATCTGTAAAATGAGCTGAGAAAGAAGTGGCAAACTACTCTAGTATCTTTGCCAAGAAAAACCAAATGGACACAACTGAAAATGCCTGAAATGTAGCAATAATAATAATAACATTGCTCTATTGTGGTTCTCTCTAGGAGATTTGATCCTTCTTAATTTCCTTAATAGCTTCAAAAAACATGTCCAACCCTCTATGAATGTATGAACTCCAGGATTTTGCCTTGTACCCTCTTCTCTTCTTCCTTTACATTCTCTCTCTATTAGTTACTGTGATTCCCAAATCTAATATAAACTGGCCTGATCTCTTCCCTGAATTCCTTTCCCTATTGCCTACATATGGGTTTCAAATGTCTAAAACAGAACTCAGTATTTTTTCCTTTAGATCACCCTTCTTACCAGCTTCTTTATTTCTGTCTAGTCACCCTGTTTTGAAGAATAGGATAGAAATTATCCTAGAGTCTTCACTTTCACTCATTTACTCATTCACTTATTCAATCAGTTGCCTAGTCTAACAGATTTTATACCCTCAGCTCTCATACCTGTCCTTTTCTCTCTTCTCACAGCCCTACAGAGGACTTCCAGGTAATGAAACTAGGAAACTCCAGTAGCTTTTCTGGATACAACTTTAAATAAAACCTCTACACAGACCTAAAACCTACAGATCCAACCAAATAAAGAGTGAAACAAGTTCTCAACTCAAGAAAGTATGGAGTATCAGTAAAGACCCATCTCTTTGGGAATAAGGGGGAAGTAAAATCCAGCATAGGAGGGAGAGCAGGAAAGCCAGCTCTAAGCCACAGTGCAACTCAGGATTCAGCTCAACAAACCAGCTATCAAGGAGGGTCCCAACCACAGGCAAAATCTGAGACCTGGGAATGGAGGGGAAATAGGACTAGATTGGGAATAAACTGCTGCATAGGCCAAGTCTGGGCATAAAGCCTCTGCAAGGACTATACCTGGGCTAGAACACCTTGGCAAGTATTCAGTCAGGGACCAGACCCCAGTCTCAGCACCAAAAGTTTGCGACTATAATTTCTATATCCCAGGAGCTGAGCTCAACTGTCAAAATAAGCAAAAAACCAGAAAAGAGTACTGAAAGCTGCTACTTAAATAGGGATGATAAAAATACCATCTTGGAAGAAAAGAAAGCAGTCACAAATTGCCTATATGTGAAGCCTCAAAGGAGTTTAATAATTGACCTCAAATTCAAAACCTTATGGAAAAGTTCAAAAAGAAATTTAAAAACCAAACAAGAGTGAAAGAAGAAAACTGGAAAAAAGAAATAGAGTCATATAAGATAATTAAGAAAAATAGACTGAAGAAATCAGCTCCTTAAAAGTAAAAATAACCAACTGGGAAAAAGTGTAACTCATCAAAAAGTAAAATTAACCAACCAGAAAAGGAATGAAACTCATTTAAAAACTAAAATTAACCAACTGGAAAAGGAAGTAAAAATTAACTGTAAGGAAAAAAACTCTAAAAATCAGAATTGAACAAATGGAAATTAATGACTTTATGAGACACCAAGGCTCCATCTAACAAAACCAAAAGGTTGAAAAAACAGAAGAGAGACTAGAAGAAAAAGTTCTTTAGGAAAATAGATCCAAGAGAGATAATTTACAAATTATTCATCTTCCCAAAAGTCTTGATAAAAAAAGACCCTGGAAAATATGATTCAGGAAATTATCAGGAAAATCTGCCCTAATATCCTAGAACAAGAAAACAAAAATAGTCCTTGGGAAAAAAAACATAGAATACCTGTAGAAGAAACCTCAGAATAAAAACCCCAAGGAATATTGTAGTCAAATTAAAGAATTCTTAGCTAAAGGAGAAAATACTGCAAGTAGTCAAAAAGAATCAATTTGAATATCATAGAACCATGATCAGAATTACATAGGACATATTAGCTTCAACATTAAATGATTAGAGGTCCAGAAATATGATATTTTGTAGGGCAAGGAACTTTGGATTAAAACCAAGAATTATTTACCCTGCAAAATTCAGTATATTCTTTGAGGGTGAAAGATGTATTTTCAATGGAATAGAGGACTTCCAAAAAGACCAGAACTGAACAGAAAGTTCAGTTTTCAATCCCAAAACTCAAGATAAATGGAAAGAAGAAAAAACACTAGTCAAGAACATTAAACTGTATACATTACTTCAAGGGAAGATAATATTTGTAACTCTCAAGAATTCTATTTCTTGGGATAATAAAAAGAAATATACGTAGAAGATATGAGTATAGGATGACCATGAAAGTATTGAGTCTTCATCCAATATCATAGCTAATGAAGACTGAATATAATTTGAGAGATTATATTTAGAGGATATGGGTATAAATGAGTCATGAAGCACAGTTGATTACAAGGGTTACTTTTTTCCTATTGAAACAAAGGGAGGGAGAATACTTTGAGGTCTGTCCATAATTAAATCATGAAGTGATCTTACTTTACTAGGTACTTTAGTTAACAAAGGTTAACAGAGGGAGAGAGTGAACTTAGAAGGGATAGACATAAATAGATCATGAAATGATCTTGCCTTAATCCATACTTTAGTTAACAAGAGTTGTAGTCCTATAGTTACAGCACTTTAGGGCCAGAGGGAGAGAGTGTGTTTAAAGGAGCTAGATATAACTAGATCCTGAAGTGATTTTGCTTTACTTGATACTTTAGTTATAATTAGGAGTGTACTTTATAGGGGGTTGGTATAAATGGTTCATGAAATGATTCTTCTTTACAATATATTTTAGCTCATGAGGATTGTATGTTCAAAAAAGGTACTTGAAAAGATGATGTGGTATAAATTGGTTATAATTTGATGTTATTTATGACTCTTGAGAATGTATTTCTAATGGGACAGAAGAGGAGACTATACTTAGAAAGTGATTATGAAACAATATTGCTTATAAATTAAACAATATACTTCTATCAGGATAGATAAAAGATATTTTGTCAGAGGGGTTGTAGGTACAAGACAGTGTTAAAATGATAAAGATGGGAAATGAAGGATTACACTAAAGAAAGCTAGGTATTAGAGGATAAATAACATCACATGAAGAGGCACAAAGCTCTATTATAATAGAGGGAAAGAAGGGAGGGTGTGAACACTGAGTAAATTATACTCTCACCAGATTTGGCCCAAAGAGGAAATAGCATACATTTTCAATTCAGTTTGAAAATCTGTCCTACCCTATAGGGAAGTAGTGGGAAAAGGCAAAGAAAGGGGTAAAAGAGACTGATAAAAGGGAAGGTGAAAGTAAAAGTGAAAGTAACATTAAAGTTAAAATTTAAAAGAAAAATTAAAGGAGAAAGGGAACAAAACATTGATGAGGAGGAATGAAGGGAAAGGAAAAAGAAAAGTATAAATAAGGAAAGATAGCATGGAAGGACGTTAATGATCTTAACTGTAAGTGTGAATGGGATGAAATCTCCCAAAAAACAGAAACGGATTGCAGAATGGATTAAAAACCAGAACCCTATAATATGTAGCTTACAAGAAAAACATTTGAAGAAAAGAGAAACACACAAGATAAAGGTAAAAGACCCGAGTAAAATATATTATGCTTCAGCAGAAGTAAGAAAATCAGGGGTAACAATCCTTATTTCAGGCAAAGAAAAAACCAAAATAAACCTCATTAAAAAGAATAAGGAGGGAAACTACATTTTCTTAAAAGGCACCATAGACAATTAAGTAATATAATTATTAAACATAAATGCTCTAACTGGTATAGTATCCAAATTCTTAGAAAAGAAACTTCATGAATTACAAGGAGACATAGATAGCAAATCTATGATAGTGGGGGACCTTAACCTCTCTCTCTCTCAGAATTAGATAAATCTAACCACAAAATAAAAAAAAGAAAGTGAAGGTGAATGAAATCTTAGAAAACTTAGATATATGATAGACCTCAAGAGGAAACTTAAAGGGGAATAGAAAGGAATATGCCTTTTTTTTCTGTAGTACATGGCACATATACCAAAATTTACCATGAACTAGGGCATAAAAACCTTGCAATCAAATGCAGAAAGGCAGAATTATTAAATGCAAGCTTTTTAGATCATGATTTAATAAAAATTACATGTAATAAAGGGCCTGGAAAGATAAACCAAAAAATAATTGGAAACCAAATAGCCTAATTTTAAAGAATGAGTGAATAAAACATCAAATCATAAAAATAATAAACAATTTCATAAACAATGACAATATGACATTATACCAAAATCTATGGGATGCAGTCAAAATAGTTTTTAGGGGAAATTTTATATCTCTAAATGCTTATATGAATAAAATATAGAAAGGAGAGATCAATGAATTGGATATGCAACTAAATAGCTGGAAAAGGAACAAATTAAAATCCCCAATACATACAAAGTAAGAAATTCTGAAAATCAAAGGAAAATTAATAAAATCAAAAGAAAACCATTGATCTAATAATACTAATAAATAAAACTAAGAGTTTGTTTTATGAATAAATCAATAAAATAGATAAACCCTTAGTTAATCTGATTGCAAAAAAGAAAGAAGAAAACCAAATCACCAATATCAAAAATGAAAAGGATGAACTCACCACCAATGAGGAGGAAATTAAAGTGATAATTTGAAGCTATTTTGCCCAACTGTGTGCTAATAAATTTGTCAGTCTAAATGAAATAAATGAAAATCTGCAAAAATATGAGCTACCCAGATAAACAGAAGAAGAAATAAAATACTTAAATAATCCCATTTCAGAAAAAGAAATTGAAGAAACCATCAGTAAACTCCCTAGGCCCAGGTTGATTTACAAGTGAATTCTATCGAACATTTGAGGAACTATTAATTCCAATAAAAAAAAAACTATTTAAAAAAAAGGACTTCTGCCAAATTCCTTTGATGACAGTAATATGGTGCTGATGTTTGGTTGGTTGATTATTTCGGTCTGATCAGACCAATACAAGCTCAGAATACTCTACCACAGGTCGGGCACAAATATTTCATGTGAACACCTGGTTTGGGTATTCTAAACTTAAATATGTCATGTTTCCTTTGAGCTGCTTCAATTCTGCCTTTATCATAGAGTGCAGCCCTCTCACTGATGAGGGGATGCCATTCTGGATGGTCCTGTGCCATTGTCTCCCATTCTGTACAATCAATTCTAAAGTTCTTCAATGAGATCTTCAGGGTGTCTTGGTATCACTTCTACTGACACTTCTACTGAGAACTGTGAGTTCTCCAAAGGATAAGTCGTTTTGGCAAGTGTACTTCTAGCATTCTAACAACATGACCAGTCCATTGTAATTGCACTCTCTATATTAATGTTGGAATGCTAGGCAATTTAGCTTGAGAAAAGACCTCAGTGTCTGTTATCTTCTCCTGCCAGGTGATCTTCAGAATCTTCCCAAGACAGTTTAAATGGAAGTGATTCAGATTACTGACATGGAGCTGGTAGATTGTCCATGTTCCACAGATATATAGTAATGAAGTATGCATAATGACTCTGGAGACCTTTAGTTTGTTAGTCTAATACATCTTCTCTCCCATACTTTCTTTTGGAACCTTCCAAATACTTGGTTAACTCTGGCAATATGTGTGTGTGTCAATCTCATGTTCCATGTATGGATAGTGTGGTGCTAGCTGATGGTGCTGGCTGTGTTTTCTTGGTGTTATTTATTAGACCAAAATTAGCCCAAGCAGCAGAGAATCAATCCATACTTTATTATATCTCAACTTCAGAGGTTGCATTGAATGTACAATCATCTGCAAATAGAAGATCATGCACCAACACTCCCTCCACTTTGGTCTTTTCAAGTTGAAGAATTTCCTATCACTATGGTAGCTGACCTTGAGGCTGTATTCATCCTCAATGAAGAAGTATAATAGCATGACTGAAAACATCATGCTAAAATGAGTGGGAGCAAAAACACATCCTTGATTCACTCCTTTGGTGACTGGGAAATCTTGAGAACATCATCCACTATCCAGAAACTGGACATGCATGCTATCATGACATTGATGAACAATACTGAGGAACTTCTCCAGGCAACCAAATTTTGAGATAATTTTCCATTGAACCCTCATGACTGATGGTATCAGAGACCTTGATTAGATCTATAAATGTTGTATACAGACTTCTGTTCTGTTCCTGGCATTTTTGTGGAGTTGTCGGGCAGCAAACACCATATCTGCTGTTATTTGACTTTTTTTGAAGTCACACTGCTCTCAGGGAGATGACTATCTTCCAGGTGAAGGATCAGCCTTTTGAGAAAGACTTTGGCAAGGATCTGATCTTACCAGCAATGCCTAAAAGAGAAATATCCCTGTGATTGTCACAGGATAATCTATTCCCTTGATGGCGGCATCCTTGAATTCTTGGGGGACAATCTCTAAATGCCATATAACCTGGAAAATTTCCATCAGTTTTTTGGATGAGCAATGGGCCCTCCACTGTGTAGATCTCAGCTGGAATAGTATCAGTACCAGATGTTGTGCCACTTGAAAGGAACCTAATGGCATTCAAAATCTCTTCTTCAGTTGGAACTTTAGTTAGGGACTGATTGACTTCAACTTGGGGTAAGCAGTCAATGGCTTCTGCGCTTACTGATGATAGAATGTTAAGAACACTATGGAAGTGTTCAGCCCATCTCTCTGGGAACATATCCCTATCATTAATTATTATGGATCCATCAGAACTGAGTAGTTAAAATGCATCATAAGACTTTGGCCCATAAATAGCCTTCAGGGCATCATAATAGCATTTAGGTTTGTTGCTGCCTGAATAAAATTGAATTTCATCTGTCTTCTTACTGTATCAAGAATCCTGCATCTCTCTAAGCTTTGCTTGTATTTTACTTTTTTTTTTCATTTTTGCAAGGCAATAGTGTTAAGTGGCTTGCCCGAGGCCACACAGCTAGGTAATTATTAAGTGTCTGAGGCTGAATTTGAACTCAGGTCCTCCTGACTCCAGGGCCAGCTCTATCCACTGCACCACCTAGCCACCTAGCTACCTCTTTGTATTTTACTTTTGATGGAATTAAATGCTTCCTTTTTAGAAATGAACTATCCTACTGGTAAATCCTGTGGAGTTCTCATTTTTCAGGTAACAGCTTCTGTATTTTTCCATCATTTTCATCAAACCAGTCTTGATGTTTGCAAGTGTTTTGCCCAGATGAACAAATACAGTGCTCTACACCAGATTTTGGAAAGCTGCCTACTCTCTTTCTGTTCCACTGTTGCCAGTTGTGTGTTGACTCAGTTTTCCCTCCAAGTTAGCAACAACCGTTCCCACTTAGAGAGACATTCTAATCTCTTGACATTAATTCTTCTAATAATCATTTTGCCTTGGGGTTGTTACTTTGGCTGAATGTGAATATTTAGCTTAGAGAGGATGAGTCTGTGATCACACCAGCACACTGTACTACACATTGCCTTTGTCATTCTAACATTCTGGCTGCCTCTTCTCCTTACAATCACATAATCTATTAGATGCCAATGTTTGCTATGAGGAACATCCAGGAAGTTTTATTGTGTTTGGGTGAATGGAAGACAGTGTTTGTGATGAGGAGGTCATGAGATATGCAAGTCTTCGGTGGTAGGTGGCCATTGTTGTTGCTGTTTTCAATTCCATTCCTCCCAAGGACTCCCTGCCATGTCTGGCAATCTGAGCCTATTCTAGCATTAATGTCAGCCAGAATTATGAGCTTATCCTCTTTTGGTACGTTGGTGATAAGGGTCTCCAGGTCTTCATAAAATTTTCTTTATGGTGGAAGCTTAGGTACTGATGATAGTGACATGGAGTTTTCCTGAAAGTGGCCATATCATTGTCATGAGTATGTCATTCACTCCTTTTGATAGGCATTCAAGAAAGTTGACTGTATTAGTTTTGATTGTAAAATCAGTCCCTAACTACCCCAACTTCATGGCTCCTTTCTCTGCAGCCACTCCAGGAAAAAAAAACACATATCCAGCTTTGACTTTAGTAAACTGGTCTTCATTTGCCAACCTTATTCACTCAAGGCTGCTATTTGGATATGATACATGCTGAGTTCTCTTGCAACAAGAGTTGTTTGTCTTTCAGGACTATTGGATTTTGTGTTGTCTATGAGTGTGTGCATGTTCCATGCACCAATGGTCAGTGGAATCTTCTTTGAAGAAGTTTTTGTAGATTTTTTTTTAATGTCTTGACCTCACTGTGGGATCCCTGCCTGCCATGGTAATCAGGCCAGAGTTGGGTAAGTAGACAATTTTTAGGGCACCTTTTCTAGCCCTTTCCTCACTCTAGGAGGTGAGCAGTGCTCATATCTCAATCAGAAGAGCCAAAACAAAGAAAATTACAGACTAATCTTTCTAATGAACATTGATGAAAAAATTTTTAATAAAATTTTAACAAAGAGATTATAATAAGTTATTACTAGGATAATACACCATGATTAGGGAGGATTTATATCAGGTGGGCAGGGATGGTTCAATATTAGGAAAACAATCAACACAATTGACCATATCAACAACAAAACTAACAAATCAATTCTGAAAACACCTTTGACCAAATACAACTCCCATTTCTATTAAAATACTAGAGAGTATAGAAATAAATGGAATTTTCCTTAAAATAGTAAGCCTCTTCTAAAACTAACAACAAACATGAAATGTAATATGGATAAACTAAGAGCATTTCTGGAGGTGGGGGGGAAACTAGGATACTCATTATCATCACTACTATTTAGTATAGTATAGTATTAGAAATGTTTACCTTAGCAATTAGAGAAGAAAAAGAAATTGAAAGAATTAGAATTGGCAATAAGGAAGCAAAACTTTTACTCTTTGCAGATGATATGATGGTAAACTTAGAGAACCTTAGAAAATCAACTAAAAACTACTTGAAACAATAACCCCAACAAAATAGCAGAATATAAAATAAGCCCACATAAATTATCAGCATTTGTATATATGAACAATAAAGTCCCAGAGCAAGAGACAGAAAGAGAAATCCCATTTAAAGTAACTATAGAAAACATAAAATAGTTGGGAATCTACCTCCCAAGACAAACCCGGAAACATGAACACAATTACAAAATAATTTTTTCACACTACCATCACCACCATTTTTCTATGCAATTTAATCACTATCACAATTATACTCTTAAATCGGATTCCCTGTTAGTTTGGAGATTGAACTAGTAAATATTTAATAAATAGCTCTCCAGAAAAAAAGAAATGTACCCACAAATCATGTTAAAGTTTAATATGCATTTTAAACATCTTCTCCATCCTTTTCAAGACTAGAAAAATCAACAAAACAATAAATGAAGCCCATTTTATAAGAGATTGCTTTGCTTTGCCAATATTTTCCTAAATACTTAAGCTGAAAATTAAAAAATAGGCTCTGGAGACTGTTGGAGATGGTTTCATCAAACTCTCTGGTCTCTTTACAACTGATTCACATAATGGACAAATTGACATTGCCAAAGCACAGGTCTGACCATGTTATTCTTTTTCTGGAGAAACTTTGGGAACTATCCATTGTCTTCATTTCTTCTATAATCCTCTATTTAGCATTTAAAGCCCTAGGCACCAGTTTATCTTTTTTCATTTGGTAATACATGACTCTCCTTACTTTGTTCTCCAGTCAAACTGGCCTGCTAGTTCTTCATATCATAGATGATATGATATATCACCTCCTGCTTTCATTCCTTTAACAGTCTGTTTAAAATGTCTGAAATCCTCACTCTGCCTTACTGAAATTTGTGTTGCTTTTCAATTTTCAGTTATAGAGTTAGGCCTTTCCTGATCTAGTTTCAACCCTTCTCCCCCTCTTAAGTCACTATTCATTTATCTTGTATATAGCCAATTTTTTTATATGCATGCTGATTGCCTCCCTCAATAAAATATAAGCTCTTTGAGGTTAGAGACTATCATATTTTACCTCATTTGCCTAGCACATAGTAGGCAATCAATATATGCCTGTTCATTGATTACTAGACAAAGATATTTCTCATCATTAATAGCAAATTAATGAAAAAGATGATCACAAAAGATAAAATAATTTTTTGATTACATAAGATTGAAAAGATTTTACATAAAAATTAACAATCTAGAATAAAAAGAAAAGTGGTCAATTGGGAAGAAAAATCTTTGTATTAATTAACTCAAAATATATGTAAGACCAAAATCAAATCCTCAGTTTACAACAGGTCTGACAATGTTAACGAATACTTTTTGAAACATCAATAACATGTGAGACATTATTGTAAATAAGTAATAATGAATGAAATATAAATCAAAATAGTACAAAAGTTTCATTTTGCACCCAGAAATTTGGCAGCGATGACAAAAGATGGGAATGATTGATGATGGAAGAGGCTTAAAAAATAGAGAAAGAGAACAAGCATTTATTTAGTGCCAATGTGGTAAAGTTTCTAGGGTGCTAGAGTCTTAGAAATCAAGAATCTCAATCAAGACTTGAACTAGAATTTGTATAAGATATTTACTATGCATATGCTTAGAATAATTCTAACTATGGACATAAGCTCTAGCATCTACCTTACAGGATAACAACGATGAAGATCAAATGAGTTAATTTATGCAATGTGCTTTACAAACCTTAATGCAATATTAATATAAATATGTTATATACACAATATAAAGGAAGCTAGATCATGCAATGAATAGAGTACTGGGACTGGAACCATAAAGACTCATCTTCCTGAGTTCAAATCCAGCCTCAGACACTTATTAGTTATATGACTTCTGTGGTTTTTGCCAAGAAAACCCCAAAATGAGTCATGAAAAATGGTTGAACACAAAGTCATATATAATATGTACATATATAAAACCTGAGGGATCCCAATTAGTAATTGAAAACATAAAAATCAGTCTCTAAGAGTACAAGAACAAAGAATCAAGTACCAAAATTATAAAATCTCTTAAATTAACCTATCTTCCAGAAGTGGTGTCATAAAAACTCAGGGATTAGGGAATGACTTTCTCTTGTTTGAGCAGACTTTCTAGAATTTCCCAAATGCTTGGGGCCTTGCATTTGACCCAGGAAAAACTTTCCATAATATACATTATACTTGAGGATGAAGAATGTCATAGGGATGTCAGTGAAACCATTTGCCTAGCAACTTTGGGAAAATCTACTGCTAGCAACACCATGCTGGCTGAAAGGGGAATGTTGGGAAGATCACCCTCTTTGACTTTTTGTAGAGGAAATATTGAGTCCACTTGATGGAGGTCAAGTGGGAATAGAGGCCAGTATGATTGCAAGCAAGGATACTCCAATTAATGTGATTAAACTTTATTAATCAATCAAAAGTTTAAACTATCTATGAGGAATGAAATGCTTTGAGAGAATGAACCAAGTTAGATAACAAAGTATTAGGATTAATTGAAAGAATTAGACATATTTCTATGCATGTCAAAGATGGGATTAGAATTGGAAAGTCATTAAACTTTGGGAGTGCCTTGACCAGCAATGCTAAATTGCAAGATCGTTGTGTCTATAATCAGTAAACATGGGAGAAAGAGATACCAGAGAAAGTCCCTGCATTGGAGGGACTGGAACAATATCAAACAAAGCATCTAGCTATCTAGCTGGGAGCAGAGAGAATACAAATTAGATTTGATGAGGTCAGATTATGTTAGGAAAATTGATTTTTTCAAGGTAAAGAGAAATGTAACTTCAGGACTTTAGAGTCCATAAGGGTTGGGGTCCAGATAGTGCTCTCTCTCTCTCTCTCTCTCTCTCTCTCTCTCTCTCTCTCTCTATATATATATATATATATATATATATATATATATATATATATATATATATATACATATATATGTTCATATTCTAGTGAGATCTTAATAAGTACTCTAGGAAGGGTTAGCCTTTTATCACATGCTCTTTCTATATGTATTTGGGAGAGAGTGAGCCAGACTATATTTTTGTGTGTGTTGTGGTTATTGTTATTATTTTGTTTTACCAAGTGTCCTTACTCTGCTAACCCAATAAATTCCCTTTGAAAAAAGTTAATTTACTCTGATTGTCTAAGTTACATTGGGGAAGTAGAAATAGGACTGGAGTGTTACACAGGCAAACCATTAGGCAGTGAGTGAGACATAGAAACCCAAGCTACACTTCCTTCCTTTTTTGTCCTGTGAACAAAGGTTGCTAAGTCACTTCCTATTTCCTGCTTAATTATAGTAACTTCTTGCTTAAAATCTCCTTTCTAGGCTATTTTAGAAGCAGGCAGGTTTGTAAGAGTTGTTCTTCAGATTTTAATTTCTAAGTACTTTAAATTAAGATAAAATTTGTGGGTAAATAAACTCAAACTATTTGCCTAAGAGCAAGAGCAAGAAAGATAGAAAGAAGAAAGAGAAAGTAAGAAAAAAAAGAAAGGGAAAAAAGAAAACATTTTTATCCAACTAGGTTTCAAGGAGAGCCACAGAATTAAGAACAGTGCCAGGTCTTAAATCTCATAAATTTGGCATGGTACACATGACTCTTAGAAAATAACCAAGACCCTTAGAGACCACTGGTTGAGAAAAGTTATGCCACAAACCCAAGTATCCCTTATTGTTTCCCTCAGGAAAACTCAAAAGAAAAGTTTGGCTCCAGTGAGGAGAGTGAAAAAAAGATTCCAAGGGAATATGGTGTTCTATCTGTACAGCTTTAATTGCAAGGCAATTATCAAAGCAATGTGGTCAGTACCTGAACCTATCAGCCTCTGAGCCTTCAACTCCTTCACAGTTTCCCATCAGTGGTAAGACTAGAATCTTACTGAGATATCAATTAAACCAGACATATATAACCAACCTTTTGCTGATGCAAGATGGAGAAATTCTTAACTTAATCTGGAAGATTCTCCAATGCCTCTAGTTTTCCTCTTTCTATAATTAAGACACTTATATGCAGTCATTCCAGGGATATAGAATAAAGCCAGAGTATGCCTATAGAATACCTTACAGAATGATACCTTGAAATTATTGTGGTGCCACTGATTTATCCAAACTCCTTTGTCTCAGAAGACCATATATCTTGCTATTGCATGATCTTCCAAGAACTAAGGAGAAAAAGATCATTAATTCTTCTTTGCAATATCCAGTCTTGTCAGATCTTCTTCATTCAAATTCTTAGAACTATAGACTTTAAAGTGAAGGTCAGATGACCATTTGTTGTGGACAGTAGAAGAGATTCATTTTGGGGGGCAGAGATTGCACTAGATGACTACTGTAGTTCTTGAGGCTGATCTCTCATCCTCTTGCCAAGGAGATGAATTGCTGAGGAATATGTGTTTGTCCACTAGAGGTACCTAGGACTGGATATAACACTGGGAAACTATAAAAATATCTTTTTTATCCTGTTACTCATATAAAAATAGGTGGAGAAAAAAGTGATTGCAAATATGACTTCAGATTTTGTCCATTGTTCTCCATTTTCTAAAAAATCACAATTTTATGTTTTTTAAAAATGATTTAAAAAAACTAAACAAAATTATGTTTGTTTAACCATCCTAAAATGTAACTATTATTCTCCAAGGGACCATCCCTCCTCAGTGTCCAGTAGTAGTTAGGCAGCCTGTTACCTGAACTAATTCTTTTTTTTGTTTTGTTTTGTTTTTTCAAGGCAATGGGGTTAAGTGACTTGTCAAGACCATGAGGCTGGATTTGAAATCAGGTCCTCCTGACTCCAGAGCTGGTGTTCTATCTACTGCACCACCTAGCTGCTCCCAAGACCTGATTTCTAGACTAAGCTAGACCAGACTTTGACTTGTTGCATACATCTATCTTCTGATATATCCTAAGTGCTTTATTAATGTTTGATAATTTATTGATTAAACAATACCTATAATTTTCTAATAGATTCAGAATTTGACCTACATACCCTGTTTCTCAATGTCCTGCTTGAGTAATCATTAGAATATAATATGTTGTTTATATTCTGACCATAATCAAGGAAGCAAAGAGTAAACAAAATTCAAAGAAGGAAAAAGATGTCTTTTATTTCTAATAACTTTTTTCTGGTCTAGCAAGAAAGTCGGCTGTCATTTAATCATATGTTGATCCTAATTATAAGGCAATAAATGTGGGGGGAAATTATTCAACATTATAGGGGTAGCTATTCTGTCCTTTACCACTCTCCTTTCCTTGATCCATTGAGGCGACACTTAAGAATTAACATTAATAAAGGGTGGATCCTGGCTCTTGTTTTCTTTTAATTCTTTTTGGTTTATATTCCACTGTCATTAAAACTCCTCTAATCTTCTATATCTTTGGAGCCAGTTCTCTGCTAACTGGGTATAAAGGCATCAAATACTCCCCCCACCTGAGAAAGTAATCTGATTATATAAACTCTCTCTTGACTCTTTTTGGAGCACTACAACTTTTCACTTAAAGATGAAAAATTAATGGAAAAAAGCATGTAATAAACTGAACACTGTACTAATAAACTAAACACCACAAAAACAAGACGGCAAGCTAGTTCCTGCTCTCAAGCAGCTTACATTTTTATAGGAAGGCAACATAAAGTCAGCTACAGTTGGAATGAGTCCAGGCAATGCCATGGTGGCCTGAATCTGGGCAATAATATAAAAGCTCATTTTTCAGGTCTTAGGGTTCCAGGAGGCTGAACATAGGAAAGAAGAGAATCCCATTCTTGAAAAGTGGGCAATCAAAATGTTCTTATTGACTTTGATAAAAGCTAATTTTTAGATTAAATCCAATGCAATCTAAAAAAGCATTTATATATATTAGGTGCCTTCAGTAAGGCACTGTGCTCAACAGTTCCGCAATTTAATTCAATAAACATTTAAGTGATTATTATGTGGTAAGGACTGGGAATATAAAAAAAAGAGGGAAAAGATAGTCCCTGCCCTCAAGGAGTTTACAATCCAATGGGGAGACAACAGACAAATAAAATATATCTGTGTACAGGATAGATAGTATATAAAAGAAGTAAATAGAATTAGGAGGGCTTGGAGAAGGCTTCAATACTGAGACTACAAAGATAAAGATTAAACCCACCCTGCCTTGAAAGAGTTTTCTTTTAGTGGAAGATTCAGAATGAGAGAAGTACTCTGGTATCCTTTGATGTAAGGGTTTTGGTTTTTATTATGTGTTTATTAAGTTCTTACTATGTACTTTGTTTAGTGTTGGGGTTATTGAAGAAAGCTAAAAGCTTCCAAGGAGCTTAAATTATTTTTATTTGAATGATTATGTGTAAAATCAATATTTAACATTTTTTTAAAAAATTGAGATCTAAATTCCCTCCTTTGCTCCCTTCCCTCCTCCTCCCTAAGATGTCTGGTAAGCAATTTGATGTAGCTTACACATATGTAATCATGCAAAATATGTTCATATTGATCATATTGCGAAAGAAAACATAGACCAATCCATCCCCCCCTCAAAACTGAAAAATATTATGCTTACATCTGCACTCAGATTCCACCACTTCTTTCTCTGAAGTATTTTTCATCATGAGTCCCCTTGGAATTGCAATGGATCATTGTTTTGCTGAGAGTAGCTAAGTCAGTCACAGTTGGTCATTGCTACAATATTGCTATTACTGAGTACAATGTTCTCCTGGTTCCCTTCACTTTATTTTGTATCAGTTCATATAAGTTTTTCCAGGGTTTTTTGAAATCAGTCCGCTCATCATTTCTTATAGCAGAGAAGTATTTCATTACAACATACACCATAACTTATTCAGCTATTCTTTGATTGATCGGTTGCCCCTCAATTTCTAATTCTTTGTCATTACAAAAATAAATCATAAATATTTTGTATAAAAAGGTCCCCCCTCTTTTAAATCTCTTTGGGATACAGTCCTAGTAGTGCTATTGTTGGATCAAAGAGTATGTATTGTTCTATAGTCCTTTGGACAGTTCCAAATTACTCTCCAAAATTGTTGGATCATTTCTTAACTCTACCAACAATGCAATGTCCCAATTTTCCTACATTTCCTACAACATTTATAATTTTACTTTTCTGTCACACTAGTCAATATGATAGGTGTGACGTGGCACCTCAGAGATGTTTTCATTTGTATTCTCTTATTAATAGTGATTTAGAGCATTTTTTCATGATTGTAGATAGCTTTGATTTCTTCATCTGAAAATTGCCTGTTCATATTCTTTCATCAATTGAGGAATGATTTGCATTCTTATAAATTTGATTCAGATCTCTATATGTTCGAGAAAAGAATTTTTATCAGAGACCCTTATTGTGAAATTCCTTCCTTCTCCTCCTCTTCCTTCTTCTCTCCCCCTCCCCCTGCCCCCCCCCCCCAGTTTTCTGCTTTCCTTCTCATCTTGATCATATTGGTTTTGTTTGAAGGGGCTTAAATTCTAAGTGTGAAGACAAAAGTCTAAGTGACTAAGTAGATTTAAGAAACATATATTTATATATATTATTTGGAAGAGACTCTAAGAAAAGAGATCATTAGTGAGGATTGGGAAATTCTTCTTGGAGTAGGTGGGGTATGAACTGAGTCTCCAAGGAAGCCAGGGAAACTCAGACCAGAGATAGTGATGTGCTGGTCATAGCAACCAATTCTATGGAAAAAAAAGGTTGCAGGATACACTAAATTTAACATTTAACATCATGAACATTTTTTCCATTACTTTCTTGTCTATACAAATAGTAAAGCAATAAATCAAGCTCTGATTTGTTAGCATTCACTGATTTCTGATGTGTAAAAGCTCATGCTGAAATTTAACAATCCACTTTATGAACAAGCATAGAGTAACTTCACCACATCTTGGGAGAAATGATAGGATTGAACATTCTGGGCAGTAATGGGAGATAAGAATGTTGTGTTCCAGGAGCTTCAAGTAGATCAGTGTTGTTAGAATGTAAAGTGTGGGGAGGAGAATAATGTATATGAAAACTGGACAGGTAGGAAGGGGACCAGGTTTTGATAAGCTTTCAGTGCCAAACAAAAGAGTTTATACCTGATCATGGGGGTAATAGGGAACCACGGAGTTCACTGAGTATAGGAGGTGACATCATTGGATCAAAATTTTAGAAAACTAAACATTTCTGTTGAATTGAGAATGGATTGGAGTAGAGGGAGACTCAAGGAAGAGGGAGTAGTTAGAATATCCTACACTGATGAGATCTCAAATTCTGGCATTGTCATCACAGAGCATCTATAATATACTTTACAATCCACACAGAATTGCAGACTGCTAGAGTCTTTGGGTCCTCTCAGAGGTTGTGGAGTTCATCTAATTCGACCTCCTTGGGAAATTGAGGCAGAGAACTTAATTTTGTTTAAAGTCCCATAACACCAAGTGACAGTGCTTTGCCTTGAACTTCTGACCCTAAGTTCCAGCACTCTATCGCCATATCATGTTTCCTCCCCAATTCCAGTTATGATAACCTCAAAACCAGATTCATCTCATTTTTATTCAATTTGGCATGAGATTACCCTTGTTTTCACTATTATTTTCAGTGTGATACATCCTGTAGCATTTTTGCATTCCTTTGAAAGCCACATGGTTTCCTATTCTTTATATGAGACTCACCTCACTGGGCCATGTACGTTTGTTCAGGAGAACTCCCAGGTGGCAGAAAAAACATATTGTTATCATTAGATAGCTTTGAAGGAGGGAATATTTGACTCACTCTGAAGCTTGCTTGTTGCTTCTCTGTCCTCACTGACCTCACCATCTGGGGAATGAGCAAGTATACTGTAGCCCTTGGAGGGAAATGCTGCCAAACCCAAGTAGAAACCCAGAGGGGTTTGAAGTAATTATGGACTAGGCAAAACTGTATATCAATAACCCTTGAGTCATAGCATGTCAGGAAAACTTTGTTAAATTCTGGAAGAGGCCTGATTAGGTCTCCTGTGCCTAGGAAGAAGGAGATTGTTTATTTTTGTTGCAAAGGAATGGAGCTCCTCTTCTACCATGCTTTTCTATTTATCTAGGCTAAGTGTGAACCAGTACTAGAGTACAGTGGCCTGATTCCAGGCATTCCTTCATTGGGATGGGGAAGTGGGAGTAAACTCAGCCATTCTAATCAGATTGGCAGTTATTGACTGAATCTAGAACCCACTTTAGTCATTCAATGAACCCTTTGTTGATTTATGTTTGGATGGAGTTCTGAAGCAGCAAAACAAACTCACTTCCAGAAAAACACAGTGAGAGTGAAAGTCTGGATATCCTGTCACAATATTGATTATATTTATTGTTGTTTAATGTTTTAGTTGTGTCTGATTCTTTGTGACCCCAGGGGCTTTTCTTGGAAGGGATACTGGAGTGGTTTGCCATTTTCTCTTTCAGCTAATTTTATATTTGAGACAACTGAGGCAAACAAGTTTGCTTGGGGTCACCCAGCTACTAAGTGTTTGAGATCAGATTTGAACTGAGGAAAATGAGTCTTCTTGACTCCAGACTTGGCACTCTATCCATTGTGCCACCTACCAATTCACTAATTGTATAACAACCTCTTATCTATCTGAAATGGGGCAGATGTCCTCAGGGTGTTCTGATCCAAGGAGGGAAAGCAGGAATCTCTTGGGAGGTTGGAAATATGCAGGAGTAATCAAGGGTGGAGTTCTCTAAGACCTGGGAGCCTGCTGCTACAGCCATAAACAGGAAAAGACAAAGCCAGGAAAGTATGAAGAGGAAAGGGGACTGCCATCAGCCCTTACTACTGCATCCATGGCCAAGCAGCTTTAACTTTGGGGGACAACAGAGGGAGGATATTGAGGTTCTTCGTGGAGAGACCAAGAATCTGAGAAGACCTGACAGTAGGAGGTGACTTAGTTTCACAACTGCTTTCACTCTTACTGCAGCTACTGCTTCTGTTTTCATTTCCTTCAATACCTGAGGGGGAGAGGCTGGAAAAGAACTCTAGCTGAAAGATGAAGGGTGGTTATAACAAAAAAGAAAGAGTTGTTCCTGTTTGAAGAGAAGGTGAAACTACTTCTCTCTTTCTTCATTTTAGCCTTCTTGCTGAACCTACAGCTTACAATTTCTTCTTTCTTTTTTTTAAGGGGAAAAAAAGTTTATTTATGTATGCTATGGTTAGTAGAAGCTAAAGGGAAGCAGCCTAGTAGCAGTGGCAAACAAATGCAACAGTAGCCACATGAGCAGTAAGGAAACATATGGGAGTATGAGAGGTTACTGCTGACCTCTCAAAGGAAGAGTTGTCATCAGGATATAAATAGTAAAGAAGGGTATAGGGGCAGGAGAGTTTATTTAGAGGATGAAGCTTTCTAAAATCAGGCTAGCTTCCCAAAGGAAGACAAGTCTTTCTTATTTTTTTTTTTAAGTTTGTTTGTTTTGTGTACTGGCTATATATTCTCAAAAGAACAATATATTCTATATACTGGGTGCTGTGGGAAGTGCTTTATTAATATTATCTCAGTTGAGGTACCTTGGGAGAATCACCCCCATTTTACAGGGGAGGAAACTGAGGTTAAGACTTGCCTGAGATCACAAAGCTAGTATCTAAGACTGAATTTGAACCCAAGTATTGACTTTAGGCTCAGTATTTTATCCATTGTACCACCTCACTGCCTAAAGAAATTGGTTTCTCTGAGATAATGTTCACTGTGTATGTAAAAAAAAAAAAGCAGCTAAGTGGAACTATGCTTACTCTAGGGCATAGAAATAGAAGAGAATTGTCTTTTTTGGGGGTTTTTTGCAAGGCAAACTGGGTCAAGTGGCTTGCCCAAGGCCACACAGCTAGGTAATTATTAAGTATCTGAGGCCGGATTTGAACACAGGTACTCCTGACTCCAGGGCCGGTGCTTTATCCACTAAGCCACCTAGCTGCCCTGAGAATTGTCTTTCTAATCATAGTTTTTTATTTTTCACTATCTGGGGGTTTAAGTTGAAAATAAGTATTTATTGATTTATTGGTATTGATTTAATTGATGTATGTTGATTTACTGATGTTTGAGACATATCAATATTTGTTGGTGCTTTTTTGATGCCAGAGATGATTTATTGATGTTTCCTATGGTTCACTCAAGGCAAGAAAAAGATTAATGAATCTAGACCAAAAAGAAACCTGAGCCAATAGTGAGGGGGGAAAAACTAGCAGATGGGTAAGATTTGATAAATAAATAGAGAACTAGACTCTTTTCTCTGATGCAGTCCTCTCAGGCAATTTCCTTTCTCATTGTTCTTCTGAGTCAGATTAAGAGGAAAGGTGATCCATTTACTCCACTGTATTTCATCTGCAGCATGAGATAAAAAGCCTAATCAATCAATCTCACTCTTAGATCTTTTTCTAAGGCCTTAGACTAACTGTGAAAAGTCTTTGGAATATTTTAGGAAGTTAAATTATTTTAAGTAGAAGGTCTGGCAAGCTGGAAGGAGCATTCCAGTCCACCCTTGAGTAAAGATAAGAGTGAGCTCCAGCAGAAAAGGATATATTGAAGAGGGTCATTTGTTCTACAGGCACTGAACCAGTAGAAGACCTGGACTGAGAGAACTCTCAAGAAAAGGTCTGGGGGCAGCTAGGTGGCATAGTGACAGGGCGGCTAGGTGGCGTAGTGGATAAAGCACTGGTCCTGGAGTCAGGAGTACCTGGGTTCAAATCTGGTCTCACACACTTAATAGTTACCTAGCTGTGTGGCCTTGGGCAAGCCACTTAACCCCGTTTGCCTTACAAAAAAACCTAAAAAAAAAAAAAAGGAAAAGAAAAGGTCTGGAATTTTCTCTCCTGGTACATTCATAGAAACTATGACTATAATCTATTTTTTCTTAACCAAATATTTCCAATAAGTTGAATTTTGCATCAGCTAAAGCAAGATCAAAGGTTTTATACACTCATCCACACCCACTATATATATATATATATGTATGTATGTATGTATGTATGATATATGAATATAAATTTAAATAAAGATCTGAAGCTTTGTCTAAAAGTTAGAAATTTTTCTAAGGGATCAAAGTGATTGTGATAGAATTAGTTCAAAACTATAATCTTTTATTGGAAATTGAGGAGATGATCATCAATAGGGGAATGACTGAACAAGTTATGGTATATGAATGTTATAGAGTATTATTATTCTATAAGAAACCATGAATGTTCAGACTCTAGAGAAGCACGGAATGAATTACAGATGTTGAGCATTACAGAATCAATGATGTTGAGCAAAGGGAGCAGAACCAAGAGAACACTGTACACTTAACAATAACATTGTGAGTTGATCAGCTTTGATGGATACAGCTTCTCTCAGAAGTTCAAAGAGCTTGGACAACCCTGGAGATCTGAATGCTATTATTTGCATTCAGAGGAAGAAAAACAAAGCAAAACAAAGCAAAACAAAGAAACAACTACAGAATCTGAATGAACACTATGCTCACTTTTAAAAAAATTTCTCTTATGGGGGACAGCTTGGTGAGGAAGTGCACCAGCCTTGGAGTCAGGAGGACCTGAATTCAAATGTGACCTTAGGTGGCACAGTGGATAGAGCACTGACCTTGGATTCAGGAGGAAAGGAGTTCAAATTGGGCCTCAGAAAACTTGCCACTTACTGTGTGACCTTGGACAAGTCACATAACTGTATTTGCCCTGCATCCAGGGCTGTCTCCAGTAGTCCTGATTCATATCTGGTCACTGGACTCAGATGACTTTTGAGGAAAAATAAGACTGGTAACTTAGCACCCACTCACTCAAATCCAATTCCTGTGCTTATCATGACATCACCTCCCTGATGTTGTAGTCTTCTTTGAAAATGAAGGACAAATGTTAGCTGTGTGTTCTTGGGCAAGCCACTTAACCCCATTGCTTTACAAAAACAAACAAAAAATTCATCATGTTTTTCTTTCTTATCTCATGGTTTTCTTTCTTTTCTCTTAATCCTAATTCTTCATACAGAAAATGACTGATCTGTAAACACATTAAACACAAATGTATATGTATAATGTTCACCACACTATTTGCCATTGAGGGGTATGGGCTGGGATGGGAGGGTAGAAGGAAATTATAAAACTTATAAATATGCATATGCATGTGAGTAAATGTTGAAAAACTTTGGAATTTGGAATTTGGAAAAATAAAATATCAATTGTGAAAAAATTAATTTAAAAAAAGATAATCTCCCTGATTTCAAATCTGGCTTCAGACACTTGTTAACTATGGAATCATGGGCAAATCATCTCACTCTGTTTGCCTCAATTTCCTCATCTGTAAAATGAACCAGAAAGGAAAATGGCAAACCACTCCAGTATCTTTGCCAAAAAAGACCCCAAATGGGGCCATAAAGTGTCAGACATGAATGAAATAACAAATAATAGAATATTTTGGACAGTTAGATGAATCAGTGGATAAAGAATTGGACCTTGAGTCAGTGAGACCTGACTTTAAATCTGACCTTAGACACTTAACTAGCTACATGATCCTGAGGATGTCACTTTACTCTGTTTGTCTCAGTTTCCTCATCTGTAAAGAGAAGGAAATGGCAAACTTCCAATATCTTTACCTAGGAAATTCCAAATGAGGTCATGAAGAATCAGCTACAACTGAAATAATTAAATAACAACATCATCAAAACTCCAAATTAGCAAAAACTGGTGAAAATATCAAGGGACAGTGATTTCAGTAAATTTAGGAAACTCTTGTATAAAGAGTCATCCTCTAATAATAATAGGCACCTTCTTTGCAACTTAAGTCTTAGAAATTTTCCTACAGCACTGAGAAGTTAAATGGCTTATCCAGTGTGGTTTAGCCAGTATATGTTTAAAGCAAAAAAAAAAAAAAATGAAACCAGATCACCCTGGCTTTAAGATTATCCTTTTGTGTATTATAATATGTAACCTTTCTTTTAAAGTTATATTGGAGAAAAACAAGTAGGATCAAAGAATATACTCAGTTCTTGGTAGGAGGGGCAAGAATAATGATAATGAATATAGATGAAGAGCATCTAAGAATCAGTTTTTAATTTGTTAAGGCTTTTGCTATTGTTGTTATTTGTGTCTCATTTTTGAAGAGGATTAATTATTAGAGGGTAACTATTGTAGGGTGATATCTTGAATTAGTGCATGAATTGGATTTAAGTGAGGCAGAGTTGTATAAAATCATCAGCTTCACTCTCTTCCAAAATCATCAAAGTCCAGTGACAGGACAAAAATCAAGATGACTGGCAATAGCCCTGACTTACAGTGGTTGACCTTGTATCTTTGCTGCCTGATCAAACTCTAGGTGCTCCATAGCACCTACTTCAACTGCCTTCAAATTATTCCCATTATACTGGGGAAGTCTTCACATATTGGGGTATACATCACCCAAACTCACTGATGGATGTGAAGTTCCTTGGTTACTCAACTAAGTTTAACGTGTCTTTTGAGATGGTTTTACTGGGCTGTGGCTACTGTTCATGCTACAGTTTTTTGGTATCACAGGAGGAAATTGGGAGAGTCAAATGGGCAACAAAGATAGATGATCAGCCCTAAAAAGGGCTGATACTAGTTCTCCCTGGACACCCCATGTACCCCATGGAATTTTTAAAATAGATTTTCTATCTTCATGTACTTTTTTTTAACAGAAAGATTTAGAATGCCCATAATGATACCTGAAATCACCCAAGATTGTTGAGAGTTCTAGGTTTTGTTGAGAGGTCTTAAATCAAAGATTAGTGCTGTGTCTATGGGGCCATTGTGTATCACAATGGACAATGTGCCAGGTCTAGAGTCAGGAAGACAGTTCAAATACAGCTTCAGACATATGACTTTGTGACCTTGGGCACGTCACTTAACTTCTATCTGCATCAGTCTTCTAATCTGTAAAACAGGGTTAATAATAGAACCTAACAAGACTGTTGTGATGATCAAATGACATGATAATTGTAATGTGCTTAGCACAATGTCTGATACATAGCAAACACTTTATAAATGTTAGTTGATATCATTAGCTGTAAGTTTCTGAATGAAGGAGTTTGGAGCAATGAGGACCTAAGAAGCTGAATGGGCAAAACACCATCCTATTCAGATTTGTACCAAACACTACCTTTTCCATATATCCATCAGTATTTACATGATGAGCTAATATAGTTTGTAAACAAGGTCAACTCTCATTTTCAATTTTTAGAAATTATTTATGGTTTTTTTTGCCAAGGAGAATTCTGTTTGGATTGGGATAGAATAGAATGATAATAATAGAAAGTGATGGCTGAGATAGTGATACTTTTTAAAATTTAATATTTATTTATTCTCATTCTGTACAAATAATGTTTTTATACATTAATAAAATATTCTTGTTTAAGAGTAAACAATATACCCCCCAAAATATAGACTTGCTTGAGTGATAAAGTAAAGGGGAGAGGAAAAAAGTTAAAATTAAAATTTAAAAAAATAATAGTAATAATTGTAGGTGTGGCCAGGTGGTGCAGTGGACAGAGTGCCAGCCCTGGAGCCAGGAGCACCTGAGCCCAAATCCAGCCTGATACACCCAACAATCACCCAGCTGTGTGACATGCAAGCCACCCCAACCCCACTGCCCTGCAAAAACCAAAAAAAGAAAAAAAAGACCCAAAATAAAATAAGATAGTAATAATGGTAAGGGTGGCTGGATGGCAGATAGAGCACTGGCCCTTGAGCCAGGAGCACCTGGGTCCAAATGTGGCCTCAGACACCCAACAATGATCACTCTGCTATGTGGCCCCAGGCAGGCCACCCGGTCCCATTTGCCCTGCATCCCCCCCTCCAAAATAATAATAATAATGATAATAAAAAATGTGCTTTAGTCTGTATTCCAACACCACCAACTCTGATGTGGGTGGATCACATTCTTTATGATAAGTCCATCACAAAAATTGCTTCCATATTTTTCCACCGTTACCATTGCTGATTGCAACTCCCTCCTTTTGTATTTCTCCACTTCCATGTACTATATTTTCTCTCTCCTTTCACTCTGACTCTGCTGTAGGGTAGCTGAGTGGCACAGCAGACAGATCCCTGGCCCTGGGGCCAAGAGGCCCCAAGCCCCCATACCACCCCTTAGGCCCAGCATCCACCTGGCCCTATGGTCCTGGACAGGCCATCCAATCCCAGCCCCTTGAAAGAAGTAAAAAAGAAAATCTGTTATATCTGATCACTCTCCCCCCATGGTCCATTCTCTCCTCCTTCATTCACATCTCCCCCCTTCCCCCACCCCCCCTCTCCTTCTTACTCCAGATGTCTATACCCCATTGAATATAGATGCTGTTTCCTTTCCTAGCCACCTCTGATGAGAGCAAAGATTCCCTCATTACCCCTTGCCTTCCCCCTTTCATATCATTGCAATAGCTCATTGGAATAAAGAAGAATCTTGTTATATGAAATATCTTGGCCTATTCTCCCTCTCCTTTTTCTTTCTCCCATTACATTTCCCTTTTTTCTATTGACTCCATTTTTACACCGTATTTTATCTTCAAATTCAGCTTTCTCCTGTGCTTCATCTATAAAAGCTCCTTCTACCTGCTCTGTTAATTGAGAAGGTTCATATGAGTATTATCAGTGTCATTTTTCTATACAGGAATACATGCAGTTCATCATCATTAAGGCCCTCATATTTTCCCCTTCTCTTCCAATCTCTATGTTTCACCTGAGTCCTGTATTTGAAGATCAAACCTTCTGTTCAGCTCTGGCCATTCCAACAGGAACATTTGAAATTCCCCCTGGTCCATTGAAAGTCCATCTTTTTCCCTGGAAGAGGACATTCAGTTTTGCTGGGTAGTTGATTCTCAGTTGCATTCTAAGCTCTTTTGCATTCTGGTATATTATATTCCAAGTCCTACGAGCTTTTAATGTAGTTGCTGCTAAGTCCTGTGTGATAACTCACTGCAGCACCATGATATTTGAATTGTGTCCTTCTGGCTGCTTGTAATATTTTCTCTTTGACTTGGGAGTTCTGGAACTTGGCTATAATATTCCTGGGGGTTGTTTTCTTTGGATCTCTTTCTTGGGGAGATTGGTGGATTCTCTCCATTTTGTTTTTGCTCTCTGCTTCTATGATATCAGGGCAATTTTCCTGTAATAATTCTTTGAAAATGAAGTCAAGGCTCTTTTCCTGATCATGACTTTCAGGTATTTCAATAATTTTTAAATTATCTTTCCTAAATTTGTTTTCCATATTAGTTGTTTTTTTCAATGAGATGTTTCACAATTTCTTCTAATTTTTCATTCTTTTGGTTTTGAAGTATTGAGTCCTGATTTCTCATAAAATCAGCAATCTCCCTGAGTTCTATTCTTTGTCTGAAGGATTTGTTTTCTTCAGAGAGCTTTCTTATCTCTTTTTTCCATCTGGCCAATTCTGCTTTTTAAAGCATTCTTCTCCTCAATAACTTTTTGAACTGTTTTATCCATTTGACCTAAGCTGGTTTTTAGCATGTTATTTTCTTCAGCATTTTTTTTGGATTTCCTTGACTAAACTGCTGACTTCATTTTCATGTTTTTCCTGCATCTCTCTCATTTCTTTTCCCAGTTTTTCTTTTATCTCCCTTGTTTTATTTTCAAAGTCTTTTTTGAGCTCTGTCATAGCCTGAACCCGATTTCTGTTTTTCTTGGAGTCTTTAGATGCAGGAGCTTGTGCTTCCTCATCTTCAGACTGAATATTTTGATCCTTCTTGGGCTCACAGGCAAAGTATCTCTCAATGGTGTTCCTCTTTTTACTCTGGTTACTCATTTTCCCAGCCTGAGCCTGGTTTTTGGGGTGCTTCCTGAGCTTTTGGGACACTCCCACAAGGGTCTGAGTGTGTAAGGCTCTATCCTCCCGGTCTGTGAATGACTATATACGCTGCCCCCCCATGGGGCTGAGGTGGGGGGGCCCGGCTGTTCTATGGGGGCGGGCCTAGACTGTGATCAGTATCTGAATGTGGTCAGAACCACAGTGTCCTGTTCCAGGGACAGAGGACAGAGCTAGGCAGTCCCTTTCTGTTATCTCTCTAAGCTCTGTACTCATGCCCTGGGGGCTCCTGCTTACTGGCTTCTGCTTCCTGTTCCTGGATCTGGGCTGCCATGGCCACACTTCTCACTGTGTGCCCTGAGTGCTGGGCTTCAGGTGCTCGCTCTGGCAGAGGTCCCCGGCTGTTCCCCCAAGTTGTGCTTGCTGCTCCCTAGGGTGTAGCTCAGGAAACTCTCCCGCTGCTGTGAGCCAGGGCTCCCAGCACCCTGGGGCTGCCTCTGGGAGGCTGAAGTTCTTTCGCTCTGGTGGGCCATCCCTCTGGTGGGCTGCCCCTCCAACCCTGGGGAACAGAGCCTTTTTTCTCTTTTCCAGGTTACCCTGAGTAGGAGAACTACCTCACTGGGTCCCTCTGTGGGTTCTGTCTCTCAAAAATTTAGTTAGAGTCCTTAGCTTATAAGTTTTATGAGAGAGAGCGCCTAAGAGACAATCCTCTCTTGTCGCCATCTTAGCTCTGCCCTGATTCTTTCTATTAACAGCTTTTACCAAGTTCAAGTCACCAAGCTCAGTTGAACTATATTCCAAGAAAGAGATAAAATGGCAGATATGCTTAATGTGTCACTGCCAGTGATCTCTGGGTAGTGGAGCATGGGATAGGTATCATGGGACTGGAGAAAAACCATTGTCTTGAAATTACACTTAACTTGACTTCCATTCCTTGAAAATCATTGAAGATCATTGATCATGAGACTTTTTGGTTAAGATGGTAGCATGAAGGGTTGAAGAGGAATCTGGATCTCCCATATATACTTCAACAATGATATAAAAACAAGCATTAGATCAAATAGTAAAGAAGAAATCCAAATATAATCATTAGTAAGCTCCTTTATGCATCTCAGGAATGTACAACAAGGCAACCTGAGGTCATGGACACTGAAAGAGAGTCTTACAAAGGAAACAAGAAGTGGGAAAATAGGGATAACCCAGGAGGGATGAAAACTTGTAGCACTTCTCAAACTTGAATGCCCTGGGGTTTAGAAGTATATAGCTATATGACTCAGAGATACTCTATAGTATTTGGAAGAATATGGAGCTCCAACCATGGACACTGAAGTCTATATGTATTCTGAACAGAGACATTTTAGTGGAAGTTCAATATTGTTGGTTAGGAACAGTAGGCAGATTATAAGAAAAGCTGTAGGGTTTGTCATTTTAAGGATATGAGGGAAGAGGGTCACAGTAGTAACCACAGGGACCTCCTTTATCCACAATGATGAGTTGACTTTTTTTATTTCTTTAGTTTTGAATGGCTTGGGATCAGTCAGGATAGCTGCAATGGATTCAGTACTTCTCCACCATGTTGCATAGGCTACCTGCAACCCCTCCTCCATATCCATCTCTTCCCCACCTCTGACAAAATAAACAAACCACAGAGTATGATTTTGAAAGGAAAATAAAATGTGACAGTCACTACCTTAGCTATTATTATTGTTATTATTCTGAAAAACAGAAAGGACAATAGAATGTGGCAGTTCAACTATAGTCAAAAATTGAAGAATGGGATTAACTTCATCTGGGCAAATTCATTGTGAACAGCCATGCTCCAAAACTGATAGTCCAGGAAGGGAATATTTCTTTGGTAAGTCCTGGCTATGGACTAGAAGGCATTGTTAAATTCTTCCAGGAATAAGAACATTGATGATTTGTAATACTGGATTGAAGTGATATATTAAAAGTTCTCTCAGGCTATTGTATCTAGAGAGGTAAAGGGTGATCTGGCTAGCTTCTTCTGCCATGAAGTACATAAAGGCAATTTTGGCATAGGCTAAGGAGATTTATTATTGGACAATTGAAATAAAGTAGTAATGGAGGGAGGACACTGACACTTGGAAAGATTAGGAAAATCTTGAAGTAGAATGTGGTAGAAAGTTATCTTGAAGGAAGAGGTCATTTTCTTAGGCAAAAATGAGGAAGAAATGTATTCTGGGTATGGGGTGCAGTCAGTCTAAAGGCATATAGGAAATAAGTGTTTTATGGAGGAGGCCAGTTTGGTTGGAATTCAAAGGGGGAGGAAAAGGAGTAATGTTCAATGAATTTAGAAAGATAAGTTGGGGTTGGGTTATGAAGGGCTTTAATTATCAGAAGAGGAGCTGTTGTTTTATCCTACAGGCAATGGGGAGTAATTACAGTTTGTTGAGTAGGGAGTGGCATGATTAGATTTGATGATGATGATATTTGTCCTTTGTTCTGGAAGAAAACCATGACATCAGGGAGATGAATCTGATTGGATTTGGGTGAGGTGGTGCTTGGCTAAGTCACCAGCCTCACTTTCTCCTCCTGAGTCACCTGGGTCTGGTGGCCAGATCAGGATGACTGGCCATGGCACTGGATATGGGGCAATCAGGGTTAAGTGACTTGCCTAAGATTACACAGTGTCTGAGGCCAGATTTGAACTTAGGTCCTCCTGACTTCAGGGACCATGCTCTACCCGCTGGATCATCTAACTGCCTATTTACAATTTAGGAAAATCACTTTGGTAGTTGTGTGGAGATTGAACTAGAGTGAGGAGAGACTTGAGGCAACCAGACCAGTTAGGATGCTGCTGTTCAGTTATGTCTGATTCTGCATGACCTTGTGGCCATAACACACCAATGTTGCCCTTGGGTTTTTTTTTTTTTTGGCAAAGATACTGGAGTGATTTGTCATTTTCTTCTCCAGAGAATAAAGGTTAAAAGTAATTAAATGATTTGCCCAGGGACACACAGGAATTGTCTGAGTTCAGATTTGAACTTAGTTCTTCCTGACTTCAGTTCTGGTGTTCTGTTTACTGAGTCACCTAACTGCTTTTAGGATGCTGTTACAATAGAGTAAATGAGGACATGAACTAAAATGATGCTCATGTGAGTAAAGAGAAGGGGTCAGATGTGAGATGGAGAGGAAGAAACATTTGACAGTTGATTGGATGTGTAGGGTGAGAGAGAGAATATGGAATTGAACATAAGCCTTCAGTGACTGAAAGAACAATGTTGCCTTTGACAGAAATAGGAAAATTTACAAAAAGGATGGATTTGGAAGGAAAGAGAGTTCTATTTTAGAAAAGTTGTTTGTTTGAGATATTTCCAGTATATTCAGTTATGGTGGTCTGTCAAAATGTGTCCAAATTCTTTCCCATACCTCCTTCTCAACTGGATCAGTATTGTTATGGTTCTGGACTCCAAGTTCTTTCATTTATCTTTACTGAATTGGAGAGGTAAGAAAGTGGCAAGAAGAAAAAAGAGAAGATTCCTGGCTGTTTGTAATTTTATCCATGTATGCATGAATTAATCTTTCTGCAGAAATTCTGCTGGGACTAATTGACATTTGTCTCTTGCCCCTTCCCAGATAATTTGCTAAATTTCCTCTATCCATGGACTGAATTATCCTTCTGTTTTTTTAATGACTGGATTTTCTCACAATTCTCCATGGTTTTTTACATGCCAGGAAAATTTGGCAAGGCAAGAAGATTTCAATGATTCATAGGCTATTTCCTCTTCCAAATCAGCTGAGGAGTTGAACATATGTGGTTCTTTTTTCTTCATCCAGAAGTTCCATATCTGGGATTGTGAGCACCAGAAACAGGGTAAGAGTAGTTCTAATCATGTCTTCTTTAATTTTAGCTTCTTTGGTTTCAGGAAAACTTGTCCCTGACCAGATTTTTCCCTTATATTTTATGTTATACTAGGAATCTTCTTGGTCTCTTTAAATCATGCAATAAATTAAATGTTAAAATGGTTAGTATGATATCTTAGTTTAGTGGAAGGAACACTTGACTATCAAGTAAGGTCATTGATGTTTAGTCATTTTAGTTGTGTCCAACTTTTTGTGATGGCAAACCACTACGGTCTCTTTGTCAAAAAACCCCAAATGGTATCTTCTCAAGCTCATTTTATAATTGTGGCACTGAGGCAAAAGGAGTTAAGTGATTTGCCCAATTATCACACAGATAGTCAATGCCTGAGGCTGGATTTGAACTCAGGAACATGAATTTCCTCTATGCACTATGACCCCTTGCTGCTTTAAGTAAAGTCAACAAGCATTTATTATCTAAGCTCAATGGAATCACAGTCAAATAGGGGAAATAATGCATAAACAACCATAAACAAATAATTTATTTCCAGGATACACTGGAGATAATTTCTGAGTAGAAGATGGAACTTTAGCTGAAACTTGCAAGAAGCCAGGAAAGTCAGAAGGTGAAGAAGGAGAGAGAGTTCCCCATATGAGGGAAGGTTGGTCAGTGGAAATACCCAGACAATGAATAAAGGAGAACTGGGTTCAATTTGGCTTTTGCTACTACACAGATAAGGGACAATGAACAAGCCATTTCATCTCCTTTTGTTTTAGTTTCATCAACTGCAGAATGAGAGGGTTGATTTGAATGAATTCTGAAGTCTTTTGGAATTTTAACATTTTGTTAGATGCTTACTATTCAAACCACTCCAGTATCTTTGCCAAGAAAACCCCAAATGGAGTCGGGTCACAAAGAGTCAGGCATGACTGAACAACAACAACAAAAAAATCTTAAAAATTCTCCCTGTTAAAAATGTACTTTCACATTTCTCTGAGCACTTTGTTTCCAGAGTGTTTTTTTCTCATCATAACACTGTGTGGTGAATTTCGAAATTATTCACCCATTTTGTGGATGAGGGATATAGAGGCTAAAAAACGTTAAATTATTTCTCTGAGTTCATATAGGTGCCAGAGTCTGGATCCAAGCCTGAGTCTTTCCTAGTTCTATAATCATTGTTATTTCTCTTATATATTTGTTGCCTCTATTTTTGAGGGCCTTTACTGAGCTCTAAAAAGCCCAAGAGGGATGAATATTTAAGAGAATTAAGGGAGTTAGTTTTTTAACTGATTTAACCACAAAAAAACTAGTTGTTAATCTAACAGTAAAAATGTGGTCACACCAGGAGATCCTTTTATGAGATTTGCATAAATCTCTTGAAAGAATTGGAAAGAAAGCATGATAGACCATGTTTCCAGTTGACCTTTAAAAAGTTAATTTTAGGGGGTACAGGAGAAACTCAGAGAAGAACCCAGTACCTGGTGAAATGAGTTGAAGATGAATCAAGTATCTCAATACAGATTGAAGCATACTTTTAAAATTTTTTTCTTTTTTCTTTTTACAAGGCAATGGGGTTAAGCGACTTGCCAAAGGTTACACGGCTAAGTAATTATTAAGTGTCTGAGGTTGGATCATGCCACCTAGCTGCCCCCACTGTGTCACCTAGTTGACCAACTTTATTTTTCTTGAGGGTTTTTGCTCGTATTGTCTTTCACAATATAACTATTATATATGGAAATGTTTTGCATGACTACACATGTATAATGAGTGTCCAATTGCTTGCTTTCTTAAAGAGGGAGGTAGTGAAGGAGAAAGGGAGAGAATTTGAAAATCAAAGTTTTAAAATGAATGCTAAAAATTGTTCTTACAAATAAAAGGGGAAAATAAAATAAATAAAATAATAGAAGATGAATCAAGACTGGGAAGTCATATGAATCTTGGAAAATGGAAGCATAGGAAGCAGCTAGAAGGGGTAGTTATTCATAGTTGTAGTTGTTCATAGAGACTGGAAACCTAGCAACCAGAAAGTAAAAATCAAAGAAAAGACTCCACTTTAGCAAACTAGAGGAGCCCTGCTTCTTGTACACCTGGTGCATCCCCTCCTGGAAAGATGCAAGACTTCATAGCCAAAATTCTGAGGGAATGAGCCAGGAATCCTTAGAAAGGGGTAAGGACTCACTATTTGGGTCAATCGGACACAAGATGTTCTTAGATGGAAGCTGTGTTGTTGATGTAATTCTAGAATCCCTTATGGAGTAGTTGAAAACATTTTGTATTGAGGTCAGTTCTTCTGCAGGAGTCTGTGTGTGTGTGTTTGTGTGTGTGTGTGTGTGTGTGTGTGTGTTTTTGTGTGTGTGTGTGTGTGACTTGGGTGAGTCAATTCAACTCTTGAGTTCTTCATTATTTTATGTTGTAGCCTAATCACCTTCACCACATGCCTCTCCCATTGCCTCACTCATTTCAGATTTTTCAGAGTAGAGTGTTTCATAACTCCCCAAAAGATCCATAGTACTAGTATAGGTATTTCCTCTACTGACACCATCTTGTCATCAGATGGCTTTTCAGGAATTGCTATGACCCCAAAAATTCATCACTTAGTGGTCAAAGCTTGATCTAGTTTATTTCTTATTTGATAATTTATCTACTTTTATTATTAGTATGGACCAGTGCAAATATCACCTATTTGATTCTTTCTATATACTAGATTGTAAACTCTTACAGGGGGGAAAGTAAAGAAACATACATTTAATAAGTATTTTCTAATTCTTTGCACATATTTTTTTTTGATTTAATGCTTATACCCCTGGAAGGTAATTGCCATCATTGTTCCTATTTTTGTCTTGAGGATACTGAGGCAATTTTGAACTCAGTTATTCTGTATTTCAGCACCAGTGTTCTCTATACTATGATCTCTAGATGCCTGTAGGGTTAGGGCCTATATCTTACTCATCAGAATAACCATCTAAATATTAACACAATGTCTTGACTATAGGAGGGGATCAGTAAATATTTGACAATTTGAAATAAAGTTAAAATTTTGTTAGTGTTCAGTAGTTTGAGTGGTATTTGACTTTTCATGACCCAATTTGAGGTTTTTCTGCCAAAGATACTAGAGTGGTTTGCCATTACTTTATTTACTATGGACTATATAGTCCATAAAAGTGCAGAATAGGTGACAAGGATATACTTTGTTTGGGATTATCCTTGTCAACCAGAGAGATACTTAAGGGTATGTTGTTAAAAAAGAGGTTATTTGTCTCTAGGGTATGATGTTCCTATGAAAGTAGTGTTTATAGGTCATTGGAGAAAAACGAGGACGGAAAAAAATAGGAAAATCAAGGGAGACATAAACAGAAAGAGGACAGTGATAATCATCCACAAATTCTGGAAATGAATGAGTTCCAGTTTCATCTTGTACCCAATCAACTTATTTAAACATTCTAAAGTGATGTTTTTCTGGGAGATTTTCGCCAATGTCTATAAAAATCTTTGGACAGACAAGACTGAAGTAATGTAGCAGGGTTGTTTATATGTAATTGGCATAGATTCATTCAGAATTATTTTAGCTGGAATTGTGAATGCATTCAAGTCACTCCAAGGTTGCATCACTGAATTATTGACTCCAAATGTAGACCCTGGTATATATGTATGGTATCTGTTCACCAAATCAATGCACATGATTCTTGATGGAATGTCTATTACAGATTCAAGGTTCTTTGTGGCTCATTGATGTACTGACCTTTAATAGGAGTCCAGAGAACACAATAGAGTAAGAATACCACTATCAGGTCTATTTACCTGGTAAAAGGAAAAGAATTCATATTCTAAAAATATTTATAGCATCTCTCTTTGTAGTAGCAAAGAACTGAAAATTGCAGAAATACTCAACAATTGGGGAATGGTTGAACAAGTTGTGGAAGATAATTATAATGGAATACTACTGTGTTATCAGAAATGATGAGTTTGGTGATCTTAGAAAAACATGAAGAAACTGGCATGAAATAATGAAGAGCAAAATGAGCAAAACCAAGAAAACACTATATATATATATATATATATATATATATATATATATATATATATATACACACACACACACATATATGTATATATATAGTTATAGCAAGATTATTTTAAGAATGACTTTAAGTGAATAAAGTATTTTGATTATTATAACTACCCAAATTAATTACAAAGAACAAATGAAGAAAGACACTAGCTTCAACTAGAGAAAGAATTGATATATAGAATTATGTATAGAATAATTTTGCATTATTTGTGTCTAATGGTAGCCATCTCTTGAATGGGGAGGAGGGAAGAAAAAAGGAAAAGAGAAATCTGCATGATAACTTTATTGTATCTTTAAAAGGAATAAGAAGTTGTGCATACTAGATTTGCTGTTTCATGTACAATTATTTTAAAAATTATACCATGTTAAAGAAATACTTGTTTTATTCCATAAATAGATTAGAATAAGAAGAGTTATATTAAAAATTACTCATAAACCTGAAATTCACTTTTTCACAAATAGATGTGGAAGAGTGGGCACAAATGGAGGACCTGAAAGAAAGATTGCATGTATAGGGAGCCTGTGTGATCAGAACACAAGTGGTGGAGGGCAAGAACTTATGATGAGGTGAGGCAGAAGAGGAAGAGCTATGTCTCACCTCTGATTACAAAATCCCTCACAAACTGGCATGCATGGGCACTGCACATTCCTGGTGAAGGGTCATGACTGGTGCTGCAGGGTTCCTGGATTATACTGATTTTACCTCTCTGAATCTTGTGCTACTGAATTTTTCCTACTGGAAACTTATTTAATCTCTATTGGATGCTTCTCAGATGAACTGTGATCTGTTGGACACTGGTTGGCTGGATACATTCTTCATTAAATGTTCCTTTTCTCCAGCTTTTGGATCAACTGAAATCCTTAGCTGTCTCTTCTTCCAGGGAGAGTAAACTATTACCATATTGTTTTGGCTTAAAGTCAATGATATTTTTTATCTTGCTATATCACTCTCTGAAAGGCTAGAATCTCTTACTTGGAATTAGTAAAAATAATAAATAATAATAAAATAAAACAGGTCTGCTAAAGTTTCTTAGATCATTCCCTCAGAATTTTGGCTATGATGCCTTATATCTTTCTAGGAGGGGATGTACAAGGTGCACAAGAAGCAGGACTCTTCTAGATTGCTAAAGTGGAATCTTTTCTTTGAGTTTTACTTTCTAGTTGTTAGGTTTCCAAGTCTCTGGCTCATAGTATTCCTATTTTCATTTCTGAGTGCTAGACTAAGAGCCAAGTAACCCCATTTTGGGATTTTCTTTGTAATTTGTCCAATATCAGTCAAATAGCTCTGGTGATTCTGATTCTCCAGTTTTTCACTTGTCCAGGGACAAGGTCTCTTCTTTCTGCTTCTTCCTCAGTTTTTCATGAACATAAACAGCTAGTCTTCCTGGGAATTTGTGGTACCTTCTTCCAATCAAGTTTCATAGAATCTTTTTTAACTAGGTAGAAGAGGTCTTTCTTTGCTTCATTTCATACCTAGCCTTAGTCATTGAATGGTCATTGACTCAAACAAATTGAGAACTAGGAAAGACCAAAGGTCAAGGTCATCTGGGACCATCTCCAGTTGTCCTGATCTAAATATTGCTACAGAATCCAGATGGCTCTGGAGGAGAAAGTGAGACTGGTGGCTTTGAATAGCCCTCCCTCACTTAAATCCAATTTACTCATAAGTTATGGCATCATCTTCCTGATATAATGGTCATCTTTGAAATGAAGAATTAAACAATAGAATCCTAGTTGGAAAGGACCTTAGAAATATTTAGTCCAGGCTCTTCTATTTTATATATAAGGATCTGAGGCTGAGAGAGGTCCTAAGACCACGTAGGTATCTGCAGTAAAAACTATTCTCTACAAATTGTAATTTGAGAAGTCAATTTTTCAAATCACATGTGGTTTGAGTTTCAGGTAGTTTAGAAAAAGCTACTCCTTCAAACATTTTTTGACAAATACACAATTCAATTTTTAGCTGATATTGTCTAAATCTCAGTCTTAGTGGACTGATGGTGATTGAGTCCAGAATACTCAAAAACTCCTGGTTTGGTGTCCTGTTGCAAGAATTTTGGGACTTAAAGGAGGTTTCATAAAAGAACTATACCTGCCAGTACATATTTAAAGTAAAATATTTACTAGATTTTTTTTTGTTATTGTTGCAAGACAATGGGGTTAAGTGGCTTGCCCAAGGCCACACAGCTAGGTAATTATTAAGTATCTGAGGCCAGATTTGAACTCAGGTACTCCTCACTCCAGGGCTGGTGCTCTATCCACTGTGCCCCTACTAGATGTTTTAATTCACCTATGCCAAGATCATGGAGGTAGGGGCAATGGAGAGGGAAGGTGGGGTGGGTGTGTGGAAGTACAAGGTTACAAGAAACAAGAGAAGGATAAAACTAGGGCAGCACTTTTGGGATCAGAGGAGGAATACAACCTGGGCACCAGTTAATACCATGCGTCTGAGGGTAGGGGCAGGATATAGAATCTTATTGTTCAATCATTTCAGTCATTACTGATTCTTCATGACCCCATTTTGGGATTTTCTTGGCAGAGATACTGGAGTGGTTTGCTCATTTTACAGATAAGAAAACTGGGACAAACAAGGTTAAGTGACTTGCTCAGGTTATACAGTAAGTGTCTGAGACCAGAATGGAACTCAGGAAGATGAGTATTCCTGATTCCAAGTCCAGTCCTTTATCCATTGAATAAATATGATTGGTTTTCCATCTCTGATATCAAATTAAGGGAGACACTAACAACAGATTGTAGGAAGCCCTCCACTGAATAAACAGATAACATGGCACAAAAGTTTTAAGAAAAGGCAAAGGATTAGGTGGGGAAGAAGGGGTAAGGGGAGTTGTTAGGGAGCGGGGGGAAAAAGGTTTTTCTGAAATATAGTTGCCTATGATAAGGGAAGTTAAGAACAAGTAATGTAAGGAGTTTTTTTTTCCTTTTTGAATTTGAAGAATTCAGTTCATTGAAAGGGTTTGTGAATCAGAATTCTATATTTTTGTGGGCTCCACATGATCAACTCTAGTGTTCACTTAAGAGTGCTTAAAACAGTTAACATGTAGTGTTAATCAAAATTTAGTTTTAGAATTTAAGCAAGAGATCATTTGGTCATCTAGTTGACTCAATGGATAGAGTGCTGGACCTGGAGCCTTGAGTCCAAATCTGTATTCAGACACTTTCTAGCTGTGTGATCCTAGGTAAGTCACTTAACTTGTTTTTCTCATTTTACTCATCTATAAAATGACCTGGAGAAGAGATGACAAATCATTCTAGTAACTCACCAAGAATAACCCAAATGTGGTCATGAAAAGTTAGACATAATCAAAAAATGACAACAAGACATCATTTAGATTGGAGATTTTTAACCTTTATTTGAGTAATGAAACCTTTAGCCGCAAGCCTATGATCTTTTCTCAGAAAAGTTTTATAAACATAAATTAAAATATATAAAACTACAAACCAACTATTGAATATAGTTATCATTAAAAAAAATAAAACCCCTCAAATTCTTGGAGCTTAGGTTGAAATCCTTGATTTAGACTATCCCTTTCCTCTTACAGATAAAGAAAGAACTGAAGTCCTGAACCCAGATTTCCTGAGAGTTCTCTCTTTTTTTCCATTACACCACTGCTGATTCATACTTGGTGCTATGCCTGTGTAACACCTGGGTATGCTGTTTTATAAAATTTCCTATAAAATCACACTCAGATCCTTGGCATCACCCCAAGCTTTTTATAGATCTGAAAAGACCTTGCCTCTTTAATTCTCTGAATTCTTTAAATGTTCAATTATTTTTAAGCATCTATGGTGTGCAGGACTCAGTACTACTTTTTAGGGTAAATACAAAATTTTGGTAAAACAGTATCTTTGCCCCTATGAAGCTTAGAGTCCAAGAGTTGTATATTACACATACACAGGTTGTTAGAATATACACTATTAAATGGTAAGTGCACTGTTTTTGTTCAATCATTTCATTCATTTCAGTTATGTTCAACTCCTCATGACCCCATTTAGTGTTTTCTTGGCAAAGACATTGGAGTGGTTGCAATTTCCTTCTCCAGCTCATTCTACAGATGAGGAAATAGAGACAAACAGGGTTAAGTGATCTGACCAGTATTAAAGAGCCAGCAAGTATCAGAAGCCAGATTTGAGCTCTTGTCTTCCTGACTCTAGGCCTAGTGTTCTATGCACTATCCACCTAGTTGTCTTAGAGAAGAAAAAATGCCATATGTGGTCTGAACCTATTACTTATGAGGTGATATAGGGAATCATAGATTTAGAACTGGAAGATAACTAGGTTCTCATTTTATGGATGAAGAAATGGAAGTCTACAGTCAAAAATGATGTTCCTATGGTCACAGTATTCCTGGTCACAAAGAACATAATTATCAGAGCCTAGATTCAAACTTGGCTACAAAACTCCAAATTCCAAACTCCTTCTACTACCTATAACTTCCCCTCTTTAGGCTTCATGAGGGATTGGGGTGGGGTGAAGATTGTATCATTTAAGATTCCTGGCTCCTATTTCCAATAAGATCAGGGATAAAACAAGGACAGCTATCATCACCACTACTATTCAATATAGTATTAGAAATGCTAGTTTTATCAATAAGAGAAGAAAAAATTTGAAGGAATGAGGAAGCAAAACTTTCACTCTTGCAGCTAATATGATGGTATACTTAGAGAACTCTAGAAAATCAATTAAAAAACTACTTGAACCAATTATCTATTTCAACAAGGTAGCAGGATATGAAATAAACTCACATAAATCATCAACATTTCTATATATGAACAATAAAGCCCAAGGGCAAGAGATAGAAAGAGAAATTCCATTTAAAGTAGCTATAGGCAACATAAAATATTTGAGAATCTATCTCCCAAGACAAACTCAGAAACTGTATGAACACAATTACAAAATAATTTTCCCACAAATAAAGTCAGATCTAAATGTCAATTGCTCCTGGTTAGGTCGAGCTAATATAATAAAAATGACAATTCTGCCCAAATTGAATTTCTTATTCAGTGCTATACCAATCAAACTACCAAAAACCTAAGCTAGGAAAAAAAAACCAAAATTCACATGGAGCAACAAATGGTCAAGAATATCAAGGGAATTGATGAAAAAAAATGCAAAGAAAGGTGGTCCAGCTGTACCAGATCTAAAACAGAACTATAAAGTGTCAATCATGAGAACTGGCTGGTACTGGTTAAGAAATATTGCAATGAACCAGAGGATTAGAATAGGTACAAAAGAAAGAGCAGTAAATGGTTATAGAAATCTATGGTTTGACAGACCCAAAGACATTAACTTCAGGGATCAAAACTCACTTTTGGACAAAAACTGCTGGGAAAACTGGAAAATAGTATGGTAAAAACTAGGCATAGACATCTCATACCCTATACTCCAATAAGATCAAAATGGGTACAGGATTTAGACATAAAGGGTGATATTGTGGACAAATTAACAGATCTGTTGGTCTGTGGAAAGGGGAAAAAATTCATGACTGAACAAGAAATAGAATACGTTATAAGTTGTAAAATGAATGGTTTTGACTATATTAAATTAAAAAGGTTTTGCACTAAAAAAATCAATGTAGCCAATATTAGAGGGGAAGCAAAGTTGGTAAATAATTTTCACAGCTAGTGATTCTGATAAGGTCTCAGTTCTAAAATATATAGAGAATTGATTCAAATTTATAAGGTTAGAAGTCATTCCCAATTGATATATAGTCAAAGGATATGAACAGGCAGTTTTCAAATGAATAAATTAAAACTATATAAAGTCATATCAAAAAATGATCCAAATCATTATTGATTAGAGAAATGTAAATCAAAACAACCACGAGGTACCACCTCACACATATCAGATTGGTTAAGATGGCAAAAAGTGAAAATGATCTATATTGGAGAGACTGTAGGAAGATCAGGACATTAATACACTGTGGAGTTGTGAACTAATCCAATCATTCTAGAGAGTATTCTGGAACTATGCCCAAAGAACAAAAAAAAAATCAAAACTGATCCTACCTTTTGACCCAGTAATACCAATACTAACCCTATATCCAAAAGAAATCATTAGTTATGGGATAAGTTCTACATTTACAAAAATATTTATAGCAGTTCTTTTTGTAGTGGCAAAGAATTGAAAATTGAGGGAATGCCCATCACTTGGGGAATGGCTGAACAAGTTATGGTATATTAATGTTATGGAGTATTATTGTTCTATAAAAAACCATGAATGGTCAGACTTTGGAGAAGCATGCATAGAATTACATGAACTGATGCTGAGTGAAGGTCGAAAAACCAAGAGAAACTTGTATACATTAACAAGAACACTCTAAGTTAATCAAATATGATGGATGACACTCCTCTCAGCAGTTCAGAGATTCAGGACAACCCTAGGATGTCATCCACCTCCGGGGTGGGGAACCCAAACACAAGAAAACCTCCACAACTCTGAATGGATACTATGTTCACTTTTTTAAAGCTTATCTTATGTTTTTCCTTCCTATCCCATTGTTTTCTTTCTTTTCCCTTAGTCCTAGGCAGTGGGTACAGACTTTGAACCCCAGGACTTCCTATTTGTAGGTCTAGCCTTCTATATGCTGCTTCTCAATTGTGACATTTAAAAAATTTGAGAGACATAATTTCTAGGTAATTAGTTATCTTATTAATAAATGCTAATATTTTAATAAAAAAGAGACCTGTGGAACTCTTGAATACCAAAGACAATCATGGTGGCTCATAGTTTATAAATCTTTGGAAGAGGGATGTTGTTGAGAATGGCTATCAAATCTGATTGGTTAACAATGAGACAATGAATATTACAATGAGGGAACTGAACCTATTGCAATGAACTTTGATTATGACATTTACTTTTAAGTTAACCCCAGTTTGGGGCAATATATTTAAAGAATTTATCCCTACTTCCAAGCCTGAACAGAAGAGAGTTCACCTTAGATTAAAAATCTGATCTAATGGGGTGAAGTAGCAATACCCAGAATGAGGGGAATTCTAATTCTATCTTGTATCACCCCTGTCCTTGAGGCAAGGAAATAGGGAAGGGGAAAAAATCTTGGGTCTCCACAATTTTACTAATTTATTATTAATATGAAGAGAAATAATAATTTAAAGTGTAGGTAGGAATTCACTGGACAATAATAGAAAAGGAAGAGTGATAGTTTGGGAATAATGATTTATTTACCTACAGCAGAATTCACAATGCCCTCTGGTCTTGACCATTTATCAGACAATACATTTACTACTTATATTAACTTTATATTGATATCTCTAAATTTAGGAAGTGAGTTCATCTTGCTTTCTCCATTAATATCTGAAAAGATACAATCAACTATGTCTATTTTGTTAATAGTGCTCAGTTTGTGGAATGACCTACACTACCATTGGAAATCTGCAAGTGGAAAATCAGTGTCTGGCTCTACTTCTTAGGGTGGCCCACTTGGGACCATGTTCCATAAATATCTCAGGAAGTAGAAGAGAGAAGGCTAGAATATAAGAACTCAGAAAACCAGGTGGAAACATCATCCTACTTAAGAAAGCTGTACTAATGGCATCAACTCCTTTGTGATCAGTTATGTGGATTGTTTTCTCCTGAAGAGAATGAAAAATGACAGTCCAAGACCACTTCCTTCCCACTTGCGGTTCAGCCTTTGCTTCTTAGCTGGCCTTTTTTGTTATTTACTTAGAATCACCTCCTTACCCTAAATCCAGCAGCCCCCATTCCCAGAGGGAAAGACATTTCCTGAGTAATTGTGGAGGACTGGAGGAGTAAAGCCAAGAGAATTTAATATTTTTAGACAGATTCCCTTCCCCTTGTAAAAAAATACTGAGTTTTTCTTCCCACCTGTGATTTTCAAGTCAGGTATTGATATTATTTTAGTCCCAGAATGATCATTAAAAAAAAGAAATCAGACATCTTTCAGATTCATAACAATAATATTGCTAATAGCTCACATTTGTAAAGTGCTGGAAGGAACCTTGGAGACTCTCTAATACAATTCCTCATTTTACAGATGAATAAACTGATCCTGAGGGAGGTTAGGTGACTTATTCAAGGTCCTATAGAAAGTTACTGTCAGAAACAGATTCAGACTTAGATCCTTGGACTTCTGGAACCAATGATCATTACACTATGGGTTGTTATATTCTCATCAATGACTTATATAAAGGAAGTAAAAGAAATAATAGGATTGAAGGATCATAGAATGAAAGTGAGAAGAGATCTGAGACCATTTAATCCAACATCCTTATTTTATAAATAAGCCCTAGAGAGGTGATTTGTCCATTGTCACACAGGCAATAAATGCAAATATTCTGAGTTCAAACCCATTATTCTTTCCATCATATCACTGAAAATGTCTATGACTGAAAAGGGAGGTAGACTGGTCATATTTTGAGAATAAGACATGACAATTGAATCATCTACTATGTGTACATGTATTCATGTTTAATGGAGTTTTAATTTTAATTTGAAAGGAGGGTTTCCAGGTTATTGAGTAATTCCTTTATGCAGGATTTATAGAAGTGCATGAACAAGAATTACATAGGGTAAGAAGATGGGAATGAGTTTCCATATACATTTGTGAAAGAAGGATTCATATCCACAAGGTTGTATGCTCATTGAATTATTGAAATGTAGGTGAGGTAATCACAATTTCCCCCTTGGGGACAAAGGACCTATTTATAGAAGAGATGACTAACAGAGGTTAAAGGTCCATGAGACTGAATAATTTTCTCTTATCTTGTATGTGCTGATTTCTATGTTAGCCCTTTATTTAGAACGAAAGCTTCTTGAATATAGGGACTGTTTTTTAATCTTTCATCAAATCTTCATCACTTAGCATAATGTATTAAGTACTTAATAGATGCATAATAAAATGAGTGTTGAATGATTACTAAATCACATGATCTTCCCCCTCCCAAACCAATGCTTTTTCAATGCATTATTCACCTTACATTAAAACATTTTTATATCTAAAACTATTCCAATAAAGCAATTGTCTGATTAGCATTGAACTCTAAACCACTCCCCCCCATCTTTCTAAATAGAGGTGTTCACCTTTTTAGAGCTTTTAAACAGCTCTCAAGTTTAACTTTGTGAAATTAAAATTTCCCTGCTTTACTTATTTTAAATGACATATCACAAATTCTGGTTTAGTATGGAATCTGACTTTTAATGTGCTAAACTCTTTTCCTTCTCTTGTGAAATCCAGATACCTCACAAAGGAGAAGATGACTCATATCCCCTTGAGGAAATTATTTTGGTTTCTCTTACTTACCTTAGAGATGTTTTCCAGGATTATATCCTGAACTGTGACCTCTGGGAATGAAACTGTCATAAACCGTAATACTAGGATTAGCACATTGAATCTATCATTCTGTTATGTCATTGTTAAAAGCCACTTCCGCCAATGGAAAGAGGGGTAAGACTGGGGAGTGAGGATCATGAGAGTTTCCTATATTGAGAATAATAAGGACACTTGAAATACATAGAACTAACAGGTGGCAGAACATCTGCTGATATCCAATAAGCTTTCCTGAATAGCACTTTACAATCTCACTTAAGTTAAGCAATGTTGTCTACAACTGACTTCATTATGTTCTTGCAACTGGAAAATGAGCCAGAGTATAATTCTGCTGCTCAGAAACAACTTCTCCTGAGATGTACTGACAGAAATAAGAATTTACAATGCAACCAAATTTTACAAATGCAACTTTTGTGAGGATGGGAAATCAATTTATATATTTTATGGTGAAAAGTGACCTAATGTCAAATGAATAGAATGTTGGTCTTTGAGTCATAATAACTTGCCCTCTAGACCTGGATCTGATTATGTGACCCTAGGCAAAAACCTTAACAACTTCAAGTTCCCAGGTAGCCTTGGCTAAAATGACAGAAATTGTGCTGATTTGCTTCAGTGATTTGAGTTCCTAACTGTGGAGCTTTTTATATTATGAAATCACAGGTCTTGTCTCCCATCCCTATTCAAATGTATCTTTCAAAGTATTTCAAAGAATTAGGTCTGGCTTATATAAACTGATACAAAGTGAAATAAGTTGCAACAGGAAAACTCTCTCTCTCTCTCTCTCTCTCCATATACATATACATATATATATGTATATATATATATATATATATATATATAAAACCATACAATATAAATGTAAAAGATAATAGAAACTGAAAACTAAAATTAGAATGACCAAACTTGGTCTCAAAGGAATAATATGTGCAGACCCCTACTCCTACTTCTTTGGATGTGGGGCACTGCATATAATATCAACCTTTTCTATGTGTTGTATTGGTTGATTTTGCTGTTTTTTTCCTCTTCCTTGCTATTTTATTCTTATCACTTTATTAGGGGTAAGTAAGGCTAAAGGGAAATTCACAATGGGGAATGTAGGTGATAATAAAAACAAAAGATATCAAGAATATATATAAATATATATTTAAAAAATAAGTCTGATGTTTGAGAATGTTCAAAAGTTATAGGGAAAAATAGATCCTGTAAACAAATACACTTTTCCCAAAGAGTGTAGATGTTTATATGAGGCAAAGCATTCATGTAATTTATAAAAAATAATACACACAAAGACCTGACAGATAAAAAAGTTGGCAAGGCTATTTTTTTTTTTTTTTTAGTTTTTGCAAGGCAATGGGATTAAGTGGTTCTCCCAAGGCCACACAGCTAGGTAATTATGAAGTGTCTGAGGCCGGATTTGAACTCAGGTACTCCTGACTCCAGGGCCAGTGCTCTATCCACTGCACCACCTAGCCACCTGGCAAGGTTAACTATTGACAAGGCTAACTATTGATTTATTCAAATGAAAATCTTTGTTTTAATTCTAATATTTAGCAAGTGAGATATAATGTAGTGGTTAGAATGCTAGGCCTGGAGTCTGAAAGACTTCTCTTCTTGAATTCAAATCCACCCTCAGATACTTACTAGCTGTGTTACTCTGGGCAAGTTGCTTAACCTTGTTTGCCTCATCTGTAAAATAAGCTGGAGAAGCAAATGGTGAATCATTTTAGTATCTCTGCCAAGAAACTGCCAAATGGAGTCTCACAAAGAGTCAGGCACAACTGAAACTTGAAATTTGTAAATTATTTTGCATTTCACCATATAGATCTAGATACGTTTTTATGAGCTAACAATTCATATTAAATCAGAAAGATCTCTATGGTGACTCTACTGTTTCCCTCCTTATTCTCTTCTAACTGTACAATCTGACTTCTAACCTCTGCATCAACTGAAGCTGTTCTGTCTAAAGTTACCAGTGATTGCTTAATGATGATCTCAAGTTATTCTCTTACTCCTCATTCTTCTAGACCTCTGCAACATTTGACACTATTGATCATCTGCTTTCCTGTCTAGGTTTTTGGGATATCACTTTCTGTTGGTTCTCTTCTATTCTATCTCTTCTGAATCTCCTTTCCAATTCTTCATGGCATGGCAAACCCATAAACCCTAAGGCTCTGTCTTTGTCTCTCTTTTTCTCTCTCTCTATAATATTTTGCTTAGTGATCGAATTAACTCCCATGAGCTGTTATAACTTCTTTGAAAATAATTTCCAGGTCTATATATCTTGCCTTAATCTCTCTCCTGAGTCATATAGTCTTGTATAGGCTATATAAGATCTACAACATTTCTGAGTATGAGCAGAATCAATTCCCGATGTAATTCCTATCTGATTTTAATGCATTAAATATCTATCTATCTATCTATCTATCTATCTATCTATCTATCTATCTATCTATCTATCTAATTATCTATATATTCTTTAGGAGTACATATTTTCTAGGAAGGGAGGGAAGAAGAAAAGAAATTTATATTATAATTTTGTATATTTGAAAGGAATAACAAGTTGTGCATAGTATGTAATATTGGGCCAGGGAGATATAGACCCACAACTAATTGGAAACTAAATAACCTCATTTTAAAGAATGAGTGGATCAAACAACAAATTATAGAAATTAATTATTTCATTCTAGATAAAGACAATAATGAAACAACATACCAAAACCTATGGGATTCACTCAAGGCAGCTGTCAGGGGATATATTATATCATTAAATGCTTACATGAATAAATTAGAGAAAGGAAATCAATGAACTAAATATGGAACAAAAAAAATTAGAGAGAGAACAATTAACCCCCCCCAATTAAATACCAAATTAGAAATTCTAAAAATTAAAGGAGAAATTAATAAAATTGAAAGCAAGAAAACTATTGAAGTAATAAATAAAATCAAGAGTTGATTTTATGAAAAAAAACAATAAAATTGACAAACCTCTGGTCAATTTGATTAAAAAAGAAAGAAGAAAATCAAATTGCTAGTATCATAAATGTAAAAAGTGAACTCTTCACCAATGAAGAGGAAATTAAAATAATAATTCAGAATTATTTTGCCCAACTCTATGCCAATAAATTTGATAATCTAAGTGAAATGGACAAATATTTACAAAAATATAAGTTGCCCAGGTTAAATGAAGAGGAAATTAAATACTGAAATAACCCTATCTCAAGTTGTGCATAGTAGAGTTGCAGTTTCATATTTTTAATTGTACTTTGTTTTGGAAATACTTGTTTTATTCCATAAATTAAAAATAAATTTTATATATGTATATATATATATTTGTAAACATGTGTGGTTTTCTAAGTCTAAGGTCACATTTTAATGGGCCTAGTTGAATTTGACAACTGTCTTTTAGATATATTAAACTGAATGTCTCAGATTCATTTTAAATTCATTTTAAACTCAAAATGTTCACAATAGAAATCATTATCTTATCTTTTTTTCCCTGAAACCTTCCCTTCTTCTGAACTTTTCTATTACTCAGCCCCCCAACCTCAGTGTCAAACTTAGCTCCTCTCTCAGACCATATATACTGCTGAGTTGGCAATTTTTACCTCCAAAACATCCCTCTTAGACACCTTTTTCTCTCCTCTAATGCAGTCTCTACTCAAGCATAAACCCTTATTACTTCATGCCAATACTATTAGAACAGTCTGTTGATGGATCTCCTGGCCTCAAGTCTCATCTTCTATTTAGTTATCAAAGTGATCTCCTTAAAATTCAGGTCTTACTGGGTTATCCCCTTAAGACAGTAAGGTCCATGCCTCCTTAGTATCTTTAGGATAAAATAAACTCTTCTTTTTGGCATTGAAAACTCTTTATAACCTGACCTCTTCCTACCTTTCCTGTCTTTTACTTTAATCCCTTCCATTTACTCTATGCTCCAGTGTCATTGATTTAATGGCTGAAAATTACACAATGCATTCCTTCTTCTCTTGCCCTTCCTTTATGCTGGCTGCCCATCATACCTGAATAGTCTTTCTCCTTGCTTCCACCACTTAGTTTCCCCTGATTCCTTCAAAAAAAGCTCAAATTACACTTTTTTTCCCCCAGGAGGCCTTTTCTGATCCCGGCTGCTACCAGTACCTTTTAGCCCCTCAGATTACCTTTTTCTGGAGAGATTTTAAATCACACCTAATTATTTGCACATGCCTCCCTCATTAGAATGTGAATATCTGGAGGGCAAGGTCCATGTTCTTTCCTTTTTTTTTTTTGCAATCCCAGTACTTTGCATATAAGTGTTTGTCAGATTGATTTGTTTATCAACACACATTTGTTTATTTATTTATTTTTGACAAGGCAATGGGGTTAAGTGACTTGCCCAAAGTCACACAGCTAGGTAATAAGTGTCTGAGGCTGGATATGAATGCAGATCCTCCTGACTTCAGGGCCCGTGCTCTATCCACTGCACCACTTAGCTGCCCTTCAACACACATTTTTAAAAAATTGAAAATTATAACTATCCAAAGGATAGTTTCTTGAACTGCCAACTAGATAAGTGAAATCTAAATTTTATTTTATAATAATTGCTTCAGGTAGCTTGAGCACTTGATAGATGTCCTTAAACTGGCCTTTGAACTCAAAAGTAGGTCTGTTAATAACATTCATGAGGAATAACCTTCTATATCAAGCAAAATAATGAATAAATTTGTAGGTAATACTACCTAGAGAGATAGACTTCTTTTGTTAGTGGGTACTTTTGCACATAGGGGTCAACTATACCCTCTCCCTTTTCCTTTTCCCTAAACACAAATTTTTATTGTTCTGCTGTTTAGGTATGTCTGACTCTTTATGACCCCATTTAGAATTTTATTGGTAAAGATACTGGTGTGGTTTTCTATTTCTTTGCCAGTTCACTTTTACAGATGTTGAAAGTGAGGTAAACAAGGGTAAGTGACTTGCCCAAGGTCACACTGCTAATGAGTATCTGAGGCTGGATTTGAATTTAGTTCTTCCTGACTACAGGTCTCTCCTACACACTAGCTTCTTCCTTCCACAAATTCTCATAGAAAAGGAGACAGAAATGAAATTACCTTTAAATGTCCTTGATAATCTTGATGGCATGAACTATCTAAAGGCAATGACTTTAAAGTCATTCAAAAGATTAGAGAAAAAATTTTTTACATCATATTAACTATTTTCCAGTTAACCAACAATATTTATGTAATGCCTATTTTGAAACATTGAGATATAGTCTGTTTTCTCAATGAGCTTACAATCAAGATAGATAAAATGAGTTTGTGAAAAATGTGATAAATATGTAAATATATGCATTGTGGCACAGTTGTAGAAATGAAACTCAGAGTAAATGGAGAAGAAGTAAGGAAGTCATTCTAGGTTACCTAAAAACTTGGAAGCAGGACTGAGCCCAGCAAGTATGGTAAGAATTGCCTGACTGGATGGAGCAAAGGTATATGTTGGAGAACAGGGAGAAATGAGTCTTATTAAATAAAGACAGTGGGCATAAAAATTGAAGTAGATTGAAAGGCAGACAAAAGAGTTTGGATTTGGTTACATAGATAATGTGGAAATACTGTCAGTTCCTGAAAAATGTAACAGGATAATGGGGTCTAGGCAGGTAAATGTGGTAGAGAGAATTGCATCTAGTAGGAATGGGGGAAATCACCACAAAACAACCTGAGGGTTCTATCGGTATGCATAAAATGTCAAGAGAGTTAGAGGAAATATCAAGAATTCTCCAGAAGATTTATGAGATGAAAGCTGTCAGAGCTGCACAGCATAATAAGCCATGGATAGAATGTATTTTGTTCTACTGGTCAGAGTACCCATGGTAATGAGATCACAGATTCATTGAAGCCAGCTAGGCAACGCTATATATTATGTATCATAAAGGGAAGAAATTAGAGGTAGGGAAATGAAGCAGGGTGGTGGTTGAATGGGTTTCATTGAGAAAGTAAATTCCTCTTTACTGGAGGTCTTCAAGCTCTATGATCATTTCTCATCTATCAATCAATCAGCAAGCATTTACTAAGTGTGTACCATATGCCAGGAATGTTTTTAGCCTAGGTAGATATTGTCAACCCTAAAATTGTAAGAACCTCAAAAATAAAAGGTTAAAGCACCATAAGTTAAGGAATGTCTGCACCAAGTATATGAAAACTTCCTCTGGTCAATGAGAACAATTTGTTCCAATGGTTATGAAGCCAGTTGATGAAGGACCTGTGGAGCACCTGGAGCTTGGTCAGGCATGGAAGATACCAAAGATATTATTTACATCCTGCGCTATCACCAGTTGTTTTGACCTTTGTTCTGCTACTAGACTTTGATGTCACAGGAAAATAGAGTGGGGCTGACAACTTTGGGCAACTCTGCCTCACATTCAATTTACCTAGAAGTCAAGACATCACTCCATGATGCCATTGGTTCCCTTTGAAAATGAAGGATGAAGAGCAATATTTTTCTGATAAGCAGTTTCTTGTTTCTCTTTATCAAAATTTTTAATCTCCTGGGCTTAAATAAACATCAAATTTGATGATTATATAATTTCTTAATGCAACAAATAAAAATGCAAGGAAAAAGTGACATGCTTTAACTATGAGAAAGATCATAGAATCACCTCTAACCTCTAAATATTAAATTTCTCCTCACTTCTAATTACAGTCCTACCATTCATTTCACCCTAAACATCAATAAAAATCTTTTCTCAAAAATTATCTCCATGCTGCTTCATAAAATAAGTTGAACATTCTCTTAGAAAAGAAATTCTTGCTTCATCTTCTTTGTTACCATCATCTTCACTGTTTTTCTTAATCATTACTCAATATTTTTCTTTAGAATTAGAATAAAAAAGTCAGGCCTTCAAATCTCCAACTCATTTTACAGATGAAGAAACTGAGGCAAACAGGACAAAGTGACTTTCCCAGGGTCAGAAAGCTAGTAAGTGTCTGAGGCCTGATTTGAATTCAGGAAAATGAGTCTTCTTGACTCCAGGTTCATCACTTTATTCACTGCATTCTATCACCTCTCTGCCCCTTCAATACTTATCTCACAATTAATGTGAGGAAAGTACTTTGAAAACTGTGAAGTGACATAAACAGGAGCCATTTATCACACCAAGCTGCCTGTCCAATTAAAATTATTTTAGGTAGACAGGAAAACGTGAACACTGTATGTTGCATACTTATTAATTGGATTATTTTCTGAGCCATTGCAAAAGAAGAAAAATATGTGGCAAACTGATTATAAAAAAAAAAAATTTTAAGTTGGAGTTCTCAGTTTTAATCAGCATATTCTTACAACTGGTAGGAGAAACTTGAATCATTTAGGATTTGGTTTCTCTCTCATCTTTTCCCAACATGCCTTTCGTAGTACTATTTACTCAGGCTTTTCCCTCCAAATTTGGACAGATGAAACTTTGCCTTTACATCAGGCATCCAAATCCAACCTCCTGCTTAGCACTAACCCCGTGTTTATGCTTCCCATTAAAGGCCTCACTTTAGGGAAAATATATAGGGAGTGAAATGGTCTCTGACAGCTATGAACTGCAGAAAATAGGGCTCTATTGTTCAAAGACCTGCCTCTCATATAGACCAAATACTGAAGTCTGAAGTATGGCATATGTTAATTGGCTATAAATTTAACAAGGACTGGTTTTCCTCCTTTCCCTCCCACTTATTTTTTCCCCATTGACCTCCATCCCTCCCCCAGTCTTGGTAGCATCCATTATACTGTATTTCTTTTTTCCAAAAGTGTTTTTCTTCCCTACTTTTTCTTTTAGGATTAATTTTGTGTAACTCAGATTTAGGGGAAAGAGACTCAAGAACTCTGAAATCTCTGGAATGGATCTGAGGAGAGACAATTGGCTTTTTTTGTTTTGTTTTGTTTTGGCAAGGCAAGGGGTTAAGTGACTTGCCCAAGGTCACACAGGTAGGTAATTATTAAGTGTCTGAGGCCAAATTTGACCCTAGGTCCTTTTGACTCTAGGACTGGTGCTCTATCCACTGCACATCTAGCTGCCCCAACTGACTACTTTATTAGCTACATAAGACACTTTTTCCTTAAGTTATAAACTATTGACTCTTCTAGCCTATCTTTTCAAAGGCTGGAAAGACCAAGGTTTACTACTTTTATCCTTGTCCAATATATCTACTAAATCCTGGTCTCAGTGCCTGAATCTGGTATAGAGGTGATTGTGATTCCTCAAATGCTATGCTAACATAATGTGAATGCTTGACTAATTTTACTGAGATGGGTCGGCTTCATCATGGTCCTGGTAAAGAACAGTCTATTTGTGTGTTTGCCATGCAAAGAACAGTCTATTTTACCATATATCAGGCGGAGCATTTTTGAATATAAATACATTAATATAATTATAAGAAATACATCAGTAGGGTAGAATTCAATAAAAAAATTTATTTTTAAGTATAATGTTCTTATACAGGCATCTCTGTCTTTATTGGGGCCTCCCATTCAGAAGTGTGCTACTTCTGTCAAAAGCAATCAAAATGCTCAGAGATTCCTGAACTTTATAAGCAGCTTCTTTGTGTATGAAAACTGTCCTGTAGTATAAGGATAGGGAAAACTTGTGAAAGTAGTTTATTGAATTCTACTCTACTGATGTATATTTCTTATATTTATATTAATGTATTTATATATGTGCTGAGCATAGTAAACTACAAAATCAGTCATAAACTGGACCAGCTTTTTCATCTTCTCAAGCAATTGTGATGCTCAAACTCTCTGATGTGATATGTATAATATATATTCATATAAATCTATGTATATATATAGATAAATACATATAATACATATAAGTTATATTGCATATGTTTTATTATATACATATAATACACACCAGCATATATTATATACAATACACATATACAATACACATATTCTATGTATGTGTCTGCCTGTCTATTATCTCTCTCGCTATTTTTCTGTCTATATATCTATCTATTCAGTTTATCCATATATGTTAATGGTGGTGGTACTTTCTCTGGTACAAAGAAGCCAGGCAAGTTTCTACACTGCCATGATGGAACATACTTTCTACTTTGACGGTTGAGAAAACTTTGAACAGAACAGAACAAACTTGGAGAGGATATTGGGTAGGCTGGGGGAAGAAGACTGAGGGGAGAAGAAAGGCAGCTACTTCTCCTCTTAGAATAGACTAGGGCTAGCTATCATTTTCATTCATCTTCTACACAGCTACCAAATTAATATTACTAAAATACATTTCAGATTACATTATTCTTCTACTCAACAAACAAAAACAACTTCCTATTGACTATAGGATCAAATAGGATTTAATATTTATCTTATCCTTTTACAATTTATATTTTCTCTAAGTTTTTAGTAAGTATATAATTATTAGTATGATAGTACATATAAAATTTATCTCACTAATTAATAAATGAACTTTGAGTTCCCACCTCAATTTATTAAGTATAATAACATCTTTAATAAACTGGAAAAACTAGGTGTTACTCTTCTCTCTACATGTGTTTGGGCATATATGTATATCTATCTATCTATCTATCTATCTATCTATCTATCTATCTATCTATCTATCTATCTACCTGTCTATCTATTTATGTATCTATCTACCTACCTACCAACCTACCTACCCATGTATATCTATCACTTCCTAATTTCCTAGTTTAAAAAACCCCCCAGCAAAGTTACTGGCTGTATTATTTATTAACAATGTAACAATCAATAAAACAAAGACACAAATAATTATATATACTATATCAGGAGTGAGAAAAATCTCAGCCAATCACCTTGTAAATGCTGTTCTAAAACCAACACTTCTTAGTTCAATTCTGATGTTGAGATAAAAGAAGGCACTGCAAGTCTTTGAACATTTACCAAAGGAGGTTTTTTCCTGTCCTAACACAGCAAGAATACACAAAAAAGATACAGTAGTATTTAGCCTCTCTGGATGCAGCTCCTTTGTCTCTATCTGGAAACTGTATCTGTTTGGGATATTATCAGAGTTTAAGTCTCAGGCATCTTCTAAGTCTGAGAGGCCCGAATTATACTCAACTGGGACCTTTTACAGAAAAGATAAGACTAAGGATGAGTGGAGGGGAGCAAGTGGTGTTAGATAAAACTGGGAAATCAGGGAAATCGGGGAAGCTGTATCAGGAAAATATTGGTCTAGTCACCATGACTATAAATACTCACTTCTCAGTTCTGAAAATACAATCCTACATTAACTTTTCTCAGAATAAGCCTTTTCTTGAGAATTGTCTTCATTTTTTCCTCAAGAGCAGGTTGAAACCAAGTTTTCTAAAGTTCTTTTCATTTATTTTCTCTGTTCTTTCTTCAGTAATCTCAGTTAACAATTCATATGGAGTAATTGATAAATTGTGTCTCCTCACAGATTCCACATATAATAGAATGATAGTTTAAATTGGTGCTGCCCAAGATTCCATTATCTTTTAAAGATACAATTCAGCCTGAGGGACTATGCAAGTCAAGACATCACCCTCCTGATGTCATCTATCCTCTTTGAGAAGGTAAGATGAACAACAATCTGTGAGTAGTAGTAGCTACTCCCTGAGGGATCCAACAGGTCAGTTCCAGTTGGGCAATAATGGTATTTTCTCTCTCCTCATTTTCCTCATCCTCTCTCGCTCTGTCCATGAGGGGAGTTATACTCTTACATGTGGGTGCTCTATCCAAAGGAATATAAATTTTGACTGCAAAGTATCCTGGGGTTTGGGAGCTAGATATTTATTCCTTCCCTACATATTCTATCATTTAAAAAAAACTCAAATAATTTGGTCTTATGTCTCATGTAATTTTCATTTATGATTTTTTTGAAATATAGTTATTAAAAAACCAGGCTTTGATTAAGTCCATTAGAATATAAATGGAGTTAATTGACTCTTGTTGTTAAACTTAATACACTCTGGCTTTCATTGATTGACCAATAATAGTCCCTACTTACTCTTAGTTTTGGTTTTAATGGCTCAGAGTGAGTGTAGATAGCAATTGTTTCTGTGCAGGCCAGGAACCTTGAGGATCTTTCCCTTCCTGATTGTGAAGGCAAAGTAGATCATTTTTTACTTCAATTCTCATATAGCCTTTAACTACTGAAAGGATGTTGGTTGCCTCGGACAAACTAAGAACTGGGAAAGACTTTAGCTTACAGAGGCCAGGGTTTCCCTCTGCATCCTGGGACACTGCCAATCATTTTTACCTGTGTATTACAACTGGACTTTGATGACTGGAGGAGAGAGTAAAGCTAATGACTTTATACATCCCTGCTTTACTTAAATCAAGTTCACTTGTGAGTCAAGACATCACCTTACTGATATCATTGGTCCAGAGGAAGAACAATAAACAGCCCAAAGGAGAGGCTACAGAAGTTGTTGAAAATATATGTATGTATGTATGTGTATATATGTATACACATATATGTAAACATATACACATACATACACACATATATATGTGGAGAGAGAGAGAGGGAGTTTTTAATTGATAGGAATGCGCAATCAAAAAGTTTGTAGTTCACTGGACTAAGCAAAAAATTCACTGATGAATTAAAGTAAAAGTTATCTGAAAAGATCAGTATGTATACTCTGGGAACTCACTGACCACTTACATTTTTAAATATTATGTATTAAAGATGGAAGCAAGGATATATAACAAAATAAATTATAAGCATATGGTACTATCCCATTGAAATAGCATCAGCATTACTAAAATGTGAAGAACTGAAGTTGGCAAAGGAAGCTAAGGTCCACAAAAGGGGTTTTAAAGACTTGTGGGGGGAGGGGAAAGGCAATACAATAAGGACTGCAATTGAAGGCTATTTGGAATGAAAATTCACAACAGAGAAAAGGCAGAGTTGCTCAATTCTCATATTGCTTTAGTTTTCTCTGCAAAGAACAAGGATTATGCAAAAACAACTACTGTCAGGAAGCTTTAACATGGTACTCTCCTAGTTTAGGTTTGATATTTGAATGAAATGAAGCATTTGCCAATCTCTATATGAAAATGTGCCTGGTCATCAGGGTGGGATATGATTCAAATATGTAGAGTTGTGCAAAACAAATTTCCACACCCATCCATGCCAAAAAGTGAAGGAAAAAATAAAATATGCTTCAATCTGTACTCTTAAATTCATCAGTTCTCTATCTGGAGGTGGATAGCATGACTGACTCATGAAGAGTCCCTTGGAATTATGATTGAATTGTTAGGTTGATCAAAGTTCCTAAAGTCTTTCAAAGTTATTTACTTTCAAAGTTGTTATTATATAAATTATTTTCCTGGTTTTATTTACTTCATTTTGCATCAGGTCATGATCCATTCATATCCTTTGATTGTTCATCTATTGAAGAATTATTCTTGTTGTTATAAATTTGACTTAATTCCATATACATACATATATATATATATATATATATGTATGTATATGGAATTAAGTATATATATATATATATATATATATATGTATGTGTGTGTGTGTGTGTGTGTGTGTGTGTGTGTGTGTGTGTGTATTAGGAATGAGACCTTTATCAGAGAAATTTCCTGCAAAGATTTCCCCTCAGTTTTCTGATTCTCTTTTAATTTTAGTTGCATTGATTTTGAGAACTTTTTAAATTCTATCTAATCAAAATGTTCAGATATTGTGAACCTCTCTGTCTCTTTTTTGTTCATGAACTCTTCCCTTAGCCATTTCTCTGACAGATAGCCTAAAGCCTAGATAGATTAAATTTTACTTCTCTTCTAAGATTCTCTGGGTGAAAGGGAGATCTAGGTTCCCTCCAAATGATTCCAGTCCCCACCAGTGATATTCCCTGAATTGTAAGGGATTATTCCTGCATTCTAGTTTCATTAGCAATTGTCCAATTAGCTTTATACATAGAAATATTTATTCCCCCTAGCATGCAGGAAGCATAATCCCCTTCCATCTTTCACCTGAGTCTTTGGGAGAGACTGAAGTTTATAGTTTAGTTCATTTCTTGTAGGATATAGTCCCAATTCTAAGGCCTAAACCCACCCTAGGGCTCAAGTCTCAGGTACGTTTCCTTTTCAGGATTTTCATGTGAAGCAAATTGACTGTTCCACCCTGCTTACAATCCTGATTTAAAGTTCAACATGGTTTCAACTCCCACGTCTCATAGGAATTGCCTGTGGCACCTGAAACTGAGGAAGACAAACAACAAAGAACAGAAACAAACATTCTTCAGGTCCATTTCTGGGGGTTGGAGTAAAAGAGAGAGGCAGGGGAATTATAGTCCTTTCCTTCTTACCAGTTCACTTCAAGACATCTTCACTATGGGCAAATTGGGATCTTTACCCTCTACATGCCGCAAATAAAGTTGAACTCTCAAAAGTGCCTGCCATCTTATATTCAATCCTTTTTTGGAAGCTAAGGAGAGGAAGGTTGGCAAGAGGTAAGATGTTGGACAGTTTGGTTGAAGGGTTGGGATTTAGGATGACTGAAAGCAAGAAAGTAGTGGGCTCCATTTAAAGCAAACTGGGCATGCTCAAAAGGCTCCTCCATGTTAGGAAAACTGAGTGTGCCCAAGGAAGTCTGGAATGCATGGGTAATGTTTTCCTTGTTCCCTTAACTTGCTTATAATTTCACCCTTAGTTATAATCATTTTTCATTTATATTTGAGTTCTTATCCTCTGATCTCTTTGTGGCAAAATTCAGCATACTGGGATTGGGAAATGAAGCAGCAGGTTATATTACAGTAGTGTCTGTTAAGGGGAACTGAGGAAAGAGTCAACTTTTTCAGGGACTTCCATTAACATGAATTTTGTGCTCTTAGTTGCCTGAAGAGCTAATGATATGTTCTTTTTATCTCCCTTATCTACTAAAGATCAATATTTCCTTTTTTTCTTAGTAGGATGCTAGAAATTCTATTTTCCCTCTATGTTCTAGTCTTTTAGAATCTTTCCCCCACTTAAAAAGATGGCTTCTTGCTTTTCTAAAAACTCCTTAGGGTATGACCAAGTCTATCATCAGATGGCTCTGATTAATTCAAGGAAGTGTTTAGCTCTATTCATTCTTGATTCTGACTGATTGATTAAAAAAAACAGCAACCCTTTTTACATAACTAAACGGGTAGGATTTTCATTGGCAGTCTACCCTTGCAATACTTTACCTATATTGGATATCATGTACATTGCTCCATTTCATCATTTGTCATGGGAAAATGAATTTTACTGTTTCAAAAAATTCTTATAAGTGCCTCTCACCTTATTTTCACCCCTCTTTTGGAAGCTAAGGAGAGGAGACAGGATGTTGGGCAGTTTGGTTGAAGGAATGGGTTTTGTGAAGACTAATAGCAAGTATATTGTCCAAAGGGTAACAGTATGAGTCAAAAATGTTCAGGTTGATTTGTAGTTCTTTCTCCTCTCTTATCCCAAAAAGCAGAATTGGATTTGTAAGAACTTCTTTCTCAAGACAAATAACAATAAGAGTTAACATTAGTATAGTGCTTTAAAGTTTACAAAAGCAATATATACATACATATTATTATATTAAATCTTTTTTAAGAGAAAAAAAGGTGTACTTCAGTCTGTGTTCAGATATTATCTCCTTTCCCTTTTCCCCAGTATTTTCCTTTATCACCTATCGACTCCATCTTTATGTTATATTAAACCATTATATTCTGCTCCCTCCTGTGCCTTGTCTATATATGGTCCTTCTAACTGCTCTTATAGGAGAAGGTTCTTATGAATTATCAGTATCTTCTTCCCATGCAGGAATACAAGCAGTTCAACATCATTAAATCCCTCATAATTAGACCTTCCCATCCACCCTCTCTATGCTTCAGCTGAGTCTTGTACTTGGAGATCAAACTTTCTGTTCAGTTCTGGTCATTTCAACAGGAAAGTTTGAAAGTCTCCTGTTTCATTGAAAGTTCATCTTTTCTCCTGAAAGAGGATGTTCAGTATTACAGGGTAGTTGATTTTCAGTTATCATTCGAGCTCTTTTGCCTTCTAGAATATCATATTCCAAGCCCTATGAGCCCTAATGTAGATGCTGCTAAGTCCTATGTAATCCTGATTGTCCTTGGTAGCTGAATTGTTTCTTTGTGGCTACTTTTGTATTTTCTCATTGATTTGGGAGTTTTGGAATTTGGCTGCAATATTCCTGGGAGTTTTTAATTTTGGGATCTCTTCCAGGAGGTGATCTGTGGATTCCCTCAATTTCTATTTTACCCTCTGCTTTTAGGGTTTCAGGGAAATTTTGCTGTATTATTTCCTGAAAAATGAAATCTAGGCTCTTTTCCTGGTCATGACTTTCAGGTAGACCAATAATTTAAAATTTATCTCTTCTGGATCTGTTTCTCAGGTCATTTGTTTTTCCAATGAGACATTTCACATTTTCTTCTAGTTTTCATTCTTTTGGTTTTGTTTTATCATTTCTTGATTTCTCACAGTCATCAGTTTCCTTTAGCTCCATTCTATATCTGAAGGAGGTATTTTCTTCAGAGAGCTTTTTTTTATCTCCTTTTCCAACTGACCAATTCTACTTTTTAGGGTATTCTTCTCATTTGCCTTTTGAACTGCTTTTCCCTTTTGACCTACACTGGTTTTTAACATGTTTTTAAAAAAAAAATTTTTGTATCTTCTTCACCAATCTTGGGTTTCATGATTTACCTGCATTGCTCTCATTTCTTTTTCCATTTTTCCCCTCAACCTCCCTTATTTGCTATTCAAAATCTTTTTTGAACTCTTCCATAGCCTGAGACCAATTCCTTTTTCTCTTGGAGGCTTTGGATATAGAAGTTTGGATCTTATCATCTTCTAAGTGTCTATTTTGATCCTACATGGGACTAAAGTAATTTCCTATGATCAGATTCTTTTTTTCCTGTTGTTTGCTCATTTCCTCAGCCCATGACTGATTTGCCTATGACTAATCTTTTGGGGGGTTTTGGAACATTCCCAAGGAACCTTAATTCCTCCAGTTCTTATGAGAGTCTGTGACTGCTCTCCTGGCCTATACTCTATTCTGTGGATGACCACAAGCACTTCCCTCTGCCCTGGATCTGTGAGGAGGGTCCCTGCTCAGCTCTGGGGGGCCCAGACTGTGATCTGAATCTGAGTATGTGCAAAGCAGCAGAATCCTGCCCCAGGGAGAGCAGAGAAACCACTGCAGTCTCTCCCCACCCCCTTACCATCTGTGGCCCGAGTGCTCTGTAAACAACTGCTGGGTGATTCCATAAGTTCCTGTGGTGGGGATGACCTGAGACTGGCACTGGCCTGGGCTCTGCTCTCACTCTGGCGTGGCAAAGTTCTCCTTCCAACCCTCTAAGCTGTCCCTGAATAGGCTAAGGGGTCTAGAAACCATACCTACTGCCATGGACCCGGGGCTGTTCCTGAAAGGCTGTAGCTGGTTTGCTCTGGCACAGCCTAAGCTACACTGTGACTTTTTCCAACCTGGGTTCCAGTGGAGTAGAACGTTCTTGTTGATCTACCAAGTTGTTTTGGACTGGGAAATTGTTTCATGTAGTTTTTCTGTGGGTTCTGACCCTCTAAAATTTGACTAGAGTCATAATTCTATGGCTTTTGGAGCTTTTGGGGAGAGTTTCTGGGAATTCCTGCTCTCAAGCTGCCATCTTGGCTCTACCCATCCCTGAAAGAGGATGTTCAGTATTGCTGGGTAGTTGATTCTCAGTTATAATTTAAGCTCTTTTGCCTTCTAGAATATCATTTTTTCAGATATCATTGAATTAGAGTATTAATATCTCTATTTTTCAGATGATGAAATTGAGATTGAAAGGTTATATAGCTTGTTTGAGACAACTTGCAAAATGCCCAAGTTAGGATTCGAAATGAGTTTTCCTTAACTCTAAGATCTATTGCACTATTTACTATCTACCTACCTACTTAATACAGGCCTTCTGACTGATGTTGATAGCATGGAGAGGGGAAGCTTGACTTTTTTTTTTTAGGATTTTGCGAGGCAAATGGGGTTAAGTGACTTGCCCAAGGCCACACAGCTAGGTAATTATTAAGTCTGAGCCAGGATTTGAACCCAGGTACTCCTGACTCTAGGGCCAGTGCTTTATCCACTGTGCCACCTAGCCACCCCCGGAAGCTTGACTTCTGTTGAAAATCTGACTTAAGTCTTGGGTTAGGATAGAAAACCAGAAACCCTTCTTGGCTTGCATGTCTCAAGTTTTCCTTCCGACAGTTGAGTAATGATAGGAGGACTGAAAACTAGACAATCATCTCTAAGTAGATTTCAAAAATTTTCCTTTTGAGGCTTACTGATTGGTAGAAAGATGGAAGCTTGATAAGTCTTGTGAAAGTAAGTAGGAAGGGGACTTGAGGTCAATGAGGCTTGTGTATGTGTGGGTTCCTCACTCATAAACTTTCCTTATGAATGTAAGATGTAAAGGGAATACTGAACAGGTAAAATGATTTCCAAGGTTGAGAGAGCAGGTTTTGAGAGGAGTGGCTACAAGGGGTGACACTTATGGGGGGAGGAGCTAATCAGTCTTTAATGTAACAAGATGACCATGCTAAGGGCAGAACCAATGATTTCATAGGTTAATTGGGTCTTGGGGGAGGAACAAGAGTTCAGAAGATGGGAGGGGCTTGAATTTGTTTGATGGGTGGTAGTGGGGTGATGCTTAGTATTTGGGGAGTTAGTATAGCTCTTTACTTACTGAAGATCCTCTCAAAGATTCCTACCTTTTGGCAGCAAAACCTCAATCGAAAGATTGAGGACAATCTTTTCTGCATCTTTTTCTTGTCTGATGTTCTACCTTTCCTTCCTTTCACCCTTCCACACTCAATCTAACTGACATCTGAGGTGAAACAAATAAAAATCTTTTTGATTCAGTGAATCCAGGGTACCTTGAATTCTTGTTAAAAGTATAGCAAATCACAGTATCAGTCACAATCATTACCACTCTAATGTTACTCCAGTCAAATCATGGTTGATTAAAAACAGTCCTGTTAATAAACCACAGATTTTATTTCTCTTCAAATGCCTATAACCACTTTCCACAATGTCTATTAAAAACCTAAAACCAAAGAAAAACAGTGATTCTGTCTCCAAGTACCACTCACTCCCAAGAGAGGAAGAAAGTGAGAGAGAGAAAAATGGTTCTTATTTTCCACCTTTTCCTCATTTATTGGAGTTGAGTAGTTTTAATAACTTAAAGGAGGAATAAATAAAAAACAGACAAGCATTATCTGTGGTTTTCTCCATTAGATCAGCTGAAAACAGTCCTCCTCTGCCTGGAAATGTATGTATTTGCCAACAATTCTCTGTGTCTGACTCATATCCTTATTACCTCTTCCCCTTTCTTTCCCCTTAAGGGACTGATTTTCCCCCTCATCTAAGGCAAAAAGAATTTCTTTGGATTAAGAAGACTGATGAATGCATTTTTCATATTGAAGCTCAGGTTCCTGGGCTCCAGAAAATAGGCTCATTGTTTTCTTTGTCTGTCTCACTCCCTGTCTTAGTTTATTCCCTCAGTTTAGAAATGTATGGATGGCAATCTACCACCAAAACCATATGCTTTCAGCAAACTTCACTTAGTTATTGAAAAGAAAGTGTAGGATGTAAAACCTTAATGCTTTGATTGGTTTTGCTGAACTATACATATTTGTTACAAAGGAGGGATTCTACTAGAGAGTGAACTTGGTAATGGAAGGTTAGTGGGAAGTGATAGAGGCAGCTAGTTGGGATAGTGGATAGATCTGGCCCTGGATTCAGGAAGACATGAGTTCAAATCTTACTCCAGATGCTTCCTATCTAGGGGCAGGTAGGTGGCACAGTGGGGGGCGGCTAGGTGGCACAGTGGATAGAACACTGGCCCTGGAGTCAGGAGTACCTGAGTTCAAATCCAGTCTTAGACACTTAATAATTACCTAGCTGTGTGGCCTTGGGCAAGCCACTTAACCCCATTTGCCTTGCAAAAATCCTAAAAAACCAAAAATAAACAGATCTATTAAGACAAAGTATACATTCCCACTGAATGTTCTCTTCAGATGCTTCCTAGCTATGTGACAAATCACATAATCTCTATCTCATTTTATTCAACTATTAAAAGGGGATAATTATAGCATCTCCTTTCCAGAGTTATTGTAGGGATCAAATGAAGTTGAAACTATAAAGCACATGGCAGATAATAGGTGTTATATAACTGTTAGTTATTATAATTATTATTATTGAAATGCCAAAAAGAGCATCATAAAAAATTTAAATACAGAGAAGAAAACAAAAACTCATGAAGTAAAAATAAACCTGTTGTTATTTTGTTCAATATACCAGGGACATTTCCAGTCATCTTGATCTATATCTTGCCTCTGATCCCAGAAGAATCCAGAGGATATAATCAGGTTGATGATTCTGCATAGCCCTCTCTTATTTAAATCCAATTCACTTACATATCATGGCATCACCTCCCTGAGTTCATGGTCTTCTTTGAGAATGAAAGACAAACAACAACCATGTGTAATGGATTTTGAGGGTCCACTCATTAATAAGTTGTCAGTACTTTGAGAATGTGTAAATCTGTCCTTCCTAGTTGGTGATAAAAAGGATGAGCTGCTCTTCTTAGTTTGACTGCAGCTTATGGAGTATAGGTATATTTGATTTAATACATGCATAATTGAGGAGATATACTGATTGATTGAGATCTGAGAACTGATGGCAGAATCAGGAGAAGCTGAACTAGAAGTGAGTATGGATATGAAAGTTTCAGGCAGCTCAACTTTAATTCTCTTCCTTGATAGTTTTCAAGTTTAGAGAGCTGCTGTGGTCTACTGGATGGGAAAGGGAAGCTAGATAGTTCTTTCCTCTAGCTGTCTCCATTTTCCTCTTTCCCATGTCCCACCCTGCCAAACAACTATGTGTCTCTATACTCATGCTGCCTCTGTTTCTTCTTTCTAGTCTTAGATAAAAGAGTATCCTGACATGTGAGTGCCCACTGTCAAGTCCCACTAGCAACCAGAGCTATTAGTAGAATCTGCTTGGTCAAGGAGAGAGAAAGTGCCTATGATTGAGGTGCCAGTATCCTTTCCTCATCTAGCATCTTAGAGCAATCCTTTTTCACAATCAAGAAAGAGATCAAGAGATCCTTTTTTAGAATCTTTTGATGGATAATTTTGGTGTTATTTCTCCTGAATCATTTATCTTTTAATCCTAAAGTCAATTAGAAAAACTTTTCATGAACTAGTAGTACTAACCTTAACTAATAATAGCTTGAGTTCTAGAAATCCTATGTGTTGTATAGGAAAGAGGGAATATAGTGCTTTGTATACTTCACCAGGACTGGCAGATCTTTATGTGAGCCAGGGGAGTTATATACAGCTTATATATAGGCATTGTGTTAAACTCTTTTGCAAATATTATCTCATTTGATACTCATAGCAACCTTAGGAGGTAGGTATTGTTAATATTTTCATTTTACAGTTGAGAAAACTAAGGCAAAGAGAGAATAAGTTCAGGGTCAGACAGTTGGTAATGATAAGTTTTTAATTCTGAGACCAGGCTCAGAGCCTTATCCACTCTATCTACCATGCTATCTAACTGCCCTTATTGGCCCCATTTTACACACGCCACACACACACACACACACACACACACACACACACACACACAAGCATACATATACAATACATTCCTACATACATGCATTCATATATATGTGTATATATATATACACTTCTTAAAAATTAGAGAACTAGAGAAACTAGAGAAAGAATATTCATGGTCTCTCTTATGAAAGTCTCATTTTTGTGTGTTTCTTGATGATTGTTAAGTTTGGAATAAAAAAATTAAATTAAAAAAATCTTCCAAAAAAGAAAAATAAAAGAAACTCTTCTCTCTTTCAAGTGGATTTATATGCCCTTTGGGTGAAGACTAGATGAAAAATCTATGCTCAGTGACCAAGAAAATGTATTTTAAGTCAGTGAATCAAGTCCCAGAGGGGAAAGAGATGAGACTTTAACCCAGAGAAACAGAACTATTTGTTCCCCATTCCCATGTTCATGTCTTTGTTTCTAACAATCTATTCAATTCAATTTAATTCATTGGACATAAATGCTAGCTATTATTTGTATTGTAGGTATATTTATCAATGAAGCAAAAGTATTTATCAAGTCCTTATAACTCTTCATTTCAAATCCTTATTTAGACATTTACTAGTCATATTTCTGCTAAGTTATATAACCCCTGCCTTCAAGAGGAGAACAGACTAATGGGAGGAGGTAACATGTAAATAATTACAAAGAAGATATAGGCAGAGTAAGTAGAAGGTAATCTCAAAGGAAGGGTGCTAGTTAGTAGTTGAAGATATCAGAGAAAGATTTCTAGAAAGTGGGATTTAAAATTTGTTTTTTTCTTTTCTTTTCTTTTCTTTTTTTTTAGGTTTTTGCAAGGCAGTGGGGTTAAGTGGCTTGCCCAAGGCCACACAGCTAGGTAATTATTAAGTGTCTGAAGCCGGATTTGAACTCAGGTACTCCTGACTCCAGGGCCAGTGCTCTATCCATGGAGTCACCTAGCTGCCCTGATTTAAGATTTCTTAAAGGTAGATAGGTGATGACAAAGTGTATAGAACACTGGGCTTGAAGTCAGGAAGACTCATCTTCATGAGCTCAAATCTGGCTTCAGACATTAATTATGTGACTATGTGGAAATCACTTTACTCTATCTACCTCAATTTCCTCATCTGTAAATGCACTGGAGAAGTAAATGGCAAACAACTCCAGTATCTCTGCCAAGAAAACTCCAAATGGGGTCATGAAGAGTTTGACATGACTGAAATAATGATCAACAACAATAAAAGGTAGCAAGGGAGACCAATGGAGAAGAGAAGTAAGAGTATTTTGGGTATGAGGGACAGCTTATGCAACGTGCAAGTCAGAGAAGGACTGTTGTATGATATGAGCAGCTAGATGGTTATTGTAGTAGGATTGTTGAGTTCTTGGAAGGGAATAAATTGTTACATCAGAATAGAGGATTTTATATTTGACCCTGGAGGCAAAAAGGAGCCACTGGAATTTGTTGAGTATGTAGGACATTTGGTCAATTTGAAAATTCTCTTTAAAAATTGAGTAGAATATTGGATTGGAGGGGGAAAGATTTGTGGCAACAAGGTCAATTCGATCCATAATTTACTTTTTTTTTTTTAGGTTTTTTTTTTGCAAGGCAAATGGGGTTAAGTGGCTTGCCCAAGGCCACACAGCTAGGTAATTATTAAGTGTCTGAGACCAGATTTGAACCCAGGTACTCCTGACTCCAAGGCTGGTGCTTTATCCACTACGCCACCTAGCCGCCCCCATAATTTACTTTTTAAAGGTGAGGAAACTGAGTCTTTGAAAGCTAAAGTGACTTGTTCAAGTGCCACAGAGCTAATGTGCTAAAAGGCTGAATTTGAACCCAAGTTTGTCCTAATATCAAGTTCCTTTCATTGTACCACACTACCAAATCAGGAAATGTTCTCTTAAAGTTCAATAATTGTTTTGTGTGGACCAAATCAAATTCTACCCCATTTCTATATTTGCTTTTTACATCTTTCAGTGAGGAAAAATAAGAAAGATCATTGCTCTTCTAACTCTGAGATCATCTTTCTTGAGATTTGAATTTGCAACTGTCACCCCTCATATATGTCTAAATGCTGTGAAACTTGATTTGCTCTTATTGCTAAATCAGAAAGTCTTTTCTGGCTGTCCATATGGAGGAAATAGTAAAAATTCCTGTCCACTACCAAGTGTTCTAAGTTTGTGATATTTTCCATACTTTTTCATTTCTAATTTTGTCAGCCACCCCAGGGTAATTGTTTTCAGATGATAAAAATTGATTACATGGCACACACATAATTACATGGCACACATTCCAAAGGATATTATTCCAATGCTATTCACTATATCCCTAGGGAATGCTAGCAGCACACCTCAGTGCCAGGTTAGCCAATCATTGCATCAAACAATGAAGAACACTATCCTAAAATGTGCCCATTTCTAAAAACTTTGATTGTATAGTTCCTCTAAATCAGTGACCTAATTGTAGAGGTCAAGCCCCTACTGAGTTGTAGCATACCTCCAAATGGCATGTGATTAACAAATGGGAGTCAGAAGAGGGATTGCATCCCTCCCTTTTTAGAATAACTGATAATGAGTTTGCCTTCAACTGAATTTTATTATTCTCTTTTCCTACCATTGGCCTCCTGTGACTGTGTCAAGTGTTGGCTCCTCAGAGCAATTAAAATGTAACTCCAACACAAACATCTTCAATAACATCTGAGGCAAAATTCCCCAGTCCTCCTTATTCCAACATCCCCACATCTTATTCCCCAGATTACCACATGGTTGCTACAGTCACCCCTTAACAAGTAACCCCTGTGCTCCAGAGCAGTCAGTGATGATTAAGATACTGACACAGTTTTCAGGTTTTGGTGGAAAGGAAAGAGAGAGTAGGCATGGATGGATTGCAATCTGAATTGCTGATCTCATTACTTTATCTTTCTCCTCAAATCCACCCCTTATTGCAAACATCCTTAATTCTCTTCAAAGAATGCCGTTCTTTTAGTCTCTTTGTTTCTTAATCCCTTCCTTTCACACTAGATTTTTCACTTTACTAGGGCATCTAGGTGGCACAGTGAATGGATAACTAACCTTGGACTCAGGAGAATGGGAGTTTGAATCCAGTGTTAGACACTTGTCACTTACTAGTTGTGTGACCTTGTACAAGTCACTTGACCCTGATTACCTCACATCCAGGGTCATTTCCAGTCATACTGATTCATATCTGGCCACTGGATCCAGATAGCTCTAGAGGTGAAAGTGATTTAGCACAGTACCCCCTCTCACTCAAATCCATTGATGTGCTTGTCATGGCATCTCCTTCCTGATGTTGTGTTCTTCTTCAAAAATGAAGGAAAAACATTTATTCATTTTACTGTATGAATGTAGAATGTAGAATATAGAGAATAACTACTGAAATGGCTCTTTTCAAAGTTACCAATGACAAATTTGAAGGCCTCCTCTTCTCCCTTTTCCTTCTTGTCTTCTTGGCTACATCTATTACTATGGACCACTTTCTCTTCCTGGATATTTGAGTGATATGTGAGTCTCTTGTAAACTCTCAAATCTTCACAAATTAAAAATATGGAAAAAAATTTTCTAACCTTTAAAAAAATATCTCCCCAACAAATTTCAGTGGATTTTGAACATATTTGTTAAAAATATTAAAATGCAGCCTTTCTAATTAGTTTACAAGAACAAGTAACCAGGGAAATGAGGTTTTTATTATTTGAGTTTCAACAAAATTATCATGTATTCATAAGTATAGTTAATAATATGCTTCTCCTGTTTGGATTTATGTATCTTTGTGAAATATCTTTTTCAGTTATGATGGTCATTGAAACTATAAAAACAAGTGGAACTCATAGCCAGATTTTTCAAATTGCTCTACCTCAAAGTGTCAAACCAACATTTTTCTTTTGTTTCTTTCTTTTTTTGGTTTTAGCAAGGCGATGATTAAGTGACTTGCCCAAGATAACATGGCTAAATAAGTATTAAGTGTCTGAGGCCAGTTTTGTTTGGTTCTCTTGACTTTATCCACTGTATCACCTAGCTGCCCCTAAACCAGTATTTTTCTTTCTTTTTTTCTTTTTTTAGGTTTTTGCAAGGCAATGGTGTTAAGTGGCTTGCCCAAGGCCACACAGCTAGGTAATTATTAAGTGTCTGAGGCCAGATTTGAATTCAGGTGTTCCTGACTCCAGGGCCAGTGCTCTACCCACTGCACCACCTAGCCGCCCCTAAGCTAGTATTTTTCAAAAAAAGATATATATATATATATATATATATATATATATATATATATAGTATAAGGACCTCCATGTTAGAGCATAGAATGAATAACTGGCCTCTGGTATGCAAAAGATCTTTTCCTAAAGTCTGATTCCATAATCTCATCATGAATTCTTAAATGCCAGGTTTTTTAGATACCCTTAAGGCTGCTGAAACCCACTGCTGCTTCTAGTGAGTGCAGGGTATAGATGATCCTGTGACCTGGGCTGTCTGGGTGCAGGGTTGCGACTGGAGTTCCCATTGTATCTGCATCTGCTATTTCATCTCTTGCTGGTCACCCCAGGAGTTTGACATAGGTAAAAATGGTAAAAATGGTATAAGTGATATCTTTTGCCTCATGTATAAATTGGATTGAAATGAAACAGAGTTGCTAGAAGTTGTTGATCTCATTTTCTCTTCCAGAATTCTCAAAGTCCAGTGGCAGGACAAAAGTCAAGATGACTGGCAATGGCTCTGGGTTGCACTGGATGACCTTGGTGTCTTTGATTCCTGACCAAGTTCCACAGCACCTTTATGATCATTGGAACAGATGGTTCTCATCTGCCAGTTATTCAGGGGTAAGTCTATACATACATTGGTTAGATACTCCCCTAACTCACTGATAGGTTTGAGACCCTTTTTTATCCTCAACCTTTTCTAGACCATCTGCCAAAACAGTTTACTAGGGAGTTTCTGCTTGCATGCTAGTTTCTTGGAGTCATAGGTAAGAGTTGGGTAAATCAGTGGATATCACAGATGGAAAGCATTCCTGAAAAGCATTCAGCAGTCTTCACACCAGAGGTGCTAGTCCTCCCTAAACACTCTATACATACCCTTCAGAGTTATGTAATGGCACCTGAAATGTGGAATCAAGAAGGAAAGGAAGGGTTGAAGTCAATGCCTCTTTAAAGATCAACTGAACAACTTCCTTCTCAGTGAAGAACATTGCTTTGCCTTTGCTGAGAAACCTGAACATTTAAAGGTTGAGTGATGCAGTTATCCAGAAATAGCTAAAGCTTTTGTCATCATTTAAATGTTCAGACTCTGAAATGGTATATATGTCACATGAGAATGCCTTATTACATTGAAATATTTTGTTTATTCATTGCTTTCCTTTTGAAATGTATTATCTTCCTTCAAAATGGGTGAGTGAGGGGGTGCTTGCTAAGTCACCAGCCTCATTTTCTCCTCCAGACCTATGTGGGTCCAGTGACCAGATACGAATCAGGATGACTGGAGATGGTCCTGTATTCCAGGCAATCAGGGTTAAGTGACTTGCCCAAGGTCACACAGCTAATACATGTCAAATGCCAAGGTGGGATTAGAATTCCCAACTAGATGTTGCAGTGAATAGAGCACTGACTCTTAGAGTTAGGAGGATGGGAGTTTGAATCCACCATAGACACTTAACTCCTACTATTTGTGTGACCTTGGGCAAGTCACTTTAACTCTAATTGTCTCATATCCAGTGCCCTCTACAGTCATTCTGACTCATATCTGGTCATTAGACCCAGATGACCCTGGAGGAGAGAGTGAGGCTGGTGACTTAGCACAGCAGCCCCCACCAATTCAATTCATCTGCTTCTCATGACACCTCCCTGGTGTCATGATCTTTTTTGAAAATGAAGGACAAAACATTAATCTCTCTGTTCTTTCCTCACACACACAAAAAAAGCATTCCTTATAAGAAAGAATAAAAAAGAAGGGGAAGAAAAAACAATTTAGCAAAACCAACAAAATATGAGTGTATATGCATTTTTCCACATCCAAAGTCACAACTCTGCAAAGAAAAGAAGAAAAGGAATCATTTAATTTCTTCTTTGGGGCCAGTCATGGCCATTATAACTACACAATGTTCAATTTAAGGTCCATTTTGTTCTTTCCATTTACTTAGTTGTATTCATTATGTTTTTGTTTTCCTTCTGCTTTTCATCAGTTTTTGTGAATCTTGCCATGCTTCTCTATAGTCTTCATTTTAATAATTTCTTATAGCAGTAATATTCCATTATGTTCATGAACCACAATTTGTTCTGCCAGTTCTTGATCGATAAACATCTATTTTGTTTTTTAAAAATTTGATAAATTTTTGTTGTGCATGGAACCCTCTTCCAACTTATCTTTTTAGCAGGAAATAGTTGTTTCTTCAGGTCCCATCTTATACACAAGTCTATGTATGGCACTGTAGGACAGGTTCTTGTAGTTGTTCACTTGTTTTTAGTATTTCTGACTCTTTGTGACCTCTTTTTAATGTTTTCTTTGCAAAGATACTGGAATGGTTTGCCATTTCCTTCTCCAGTTCATTTTTAGATGAGAAAACTGAGGCAAAGTTAAGTGACTTGATCAGGATCACACAACTAATATGTGCTAAGGCTATATTTGAACTCAAGTCTTCCTAACTCCAGGGTGAGTGCTCTATCCACCTAGCTGCCCAGATTCTTGAAGACAATACCAATGGATTGTTTTCTATAGTTATTTGATTCTCTGATCAGAGTCCCCTAAATATATACCTTCTATATTTACTGAATTATATGTTTCCCTGGTTAAAATAAGTGACCCAAAAATTTACCTCAAACTCAAACTGAATTGTGATGAATTCAGGAAAGTTCAGTTATAACCGTGCCCAAGACAGAATATCTCAGTGTTGAACTTCTGCCCTTCTGAGTATTGGCCAAACCTCCTAATGGAAATCATGAAATAACTCAAGAAAAGTGTACACTGAAAATATCATATCCTATCATAAGAGACTTAACCCAATTTTGTACAGCCAAGAAGTTCAAAGAGTCTGGATGCATTTCCAAATTTTATCATAATTTCCAAGCCATTGGAAATTATTCATTGTTACCAACTTTTCCACTGCTTAGGAGTTCTTACACAGGAGATTACAACTACGCAGAATTTGTCTCTTAAAAAGGCTGTAAATAAAATATCCCTTGATGAATAAACACATGAACTTCATTTGCCTTGCTCTGCAAAAGAACTTTCAAATAAGCCAGGCTAAATCTCCCATGGACTATGTCTAACAGGCTGACTCAATTCTCAGATGAGGAGAACATATGCTCAGCTTCCTCCCCCAATCTTCTCATTCCCCCCCTTTTTTTTAATCAAATGCATTAAACATGTGAGCAGCACCATTACTCTGGAGTGCTTGGTTTCTCCAGATGCTTTTGGCGACCTTGCTGTGGAGTCCATTTACTAGGAAATGGAGCATAGTTTCCCAAAAGAGGGTGTTGTTTCCCAGGTCTCTTTCTTTCTCAATAGTAATCTCAGACTTCTCCCTTAAAGGAGCAAAGTGCCACAGAATGCCTTGAGGGAAATATTTCTTTTTTTTCCTTTTTTAGAAGGAAGAATTCATCTAGAGGAGATTTTTTAAAAAAAATTAATATCTCCCATATTCAAAATCCAGTTTTAAGTTGACCTCACTCATCTAAAATGTGGCTGAGAACCAGGAAGTAAATTAAGTAGAGCAGACAAGTAAATTAAGAAGAACAGACAAGAAGATGTTCCTAAGTCCATTCATCTTAACAAAACAAAGTGGTCATCCTATTGGCCCACTATCTATAAGGCTGGAGCATTTAAACTACATTTGTGTAAGCAAAATGAAATACGGAGCTGAGATAATTGTCTAGAAAATTTAGGTTTATCTTTTAAAGGTTTCTTTGAATTGGCTAAATATTTAGATAATTGATCCAAATTTTATTTTCCTGTGATATTGATATAATCAATATAACTGCTTGGTAAATATTTATTGAGCACTTAGGTCTTCAGATAATGATTATAGTTTTATTGCTTTCTTAAAAATAATCCAGTGAGATAGGCAGTATAAGTATTGTCATCATCATTTTATAAAAAGAGAAATTGAAACTTTTGAGACAGGTTTGTTTTCTGAAAAAAATATATAAATACATACATACATACATACATATATATATATATATATATAAACAATTACACATAATCTGCTTATTAACATTTCTCCATCACTTTTTAAAAATGGAGACAATCAAAAAATCAATCAATCCTAATATGTGGCATTTCAAAGTCCCAGGATCTAAATCCTCACATTATAAAGATAACAACTGTCTCTTGAGTCAGTTAGAGTTGGTTCCAGCACAACCCTGAAGTAAATACGTTTCTTCATTCCAAATCAGCCCTCTTTTCACTATACCATACCACAGTGAATACAAAGAAGCTTAAGATATCATTATTGTCATCAAAGAGTTTGACTTAAGAGACAAGGGACATGCATTGAAAAATGACTAACTATAAAGAATAGTAAATGATAAGTATCAAATAAGTCAAAGTCCAAGATTTCATAGTAGAGAGATTCCTTTGTGCTTTGGGAAATCTTTATGTAGAGAGTCAGACTGTATTAGAAATTAGAAATTTTAATTTTCCATTTAATTTTTCTTGTGTGGACAAAGATTTTACTGACATTTAAATCCTGTTTTCCCAATTAGAGTGCAAGCATGCTGAGGGCAGAGACTTTTTATATTCCCTTCTAATAGTTAGCATAGTAATATAGTAATGAGTAAAATGTGCTAAAAAATATCAGAGTTAAAGGGACACAATTTTAATGCTGAAAAGAATATTTTTGTTAATAGAGGAAAAAGTTTATTTATTTTTTTTTGCTATTCTTAGTTTCATTATTATGCACTATTTCTCTTCATCACTTGTGCTTGCTTCTTAGGTACTCAGTATCTTCTTACTTTTCCTTCTCTTCCTTCTATCCACCCTTATTCTCAAATTCTTCTTATACTTTAATTTGTGAATGACTGATAATAGTTTAAATCATTATCTTTCCTAGGGCTATTTGCATTTTTAACAGGGTTTTGCACCTTAAGTTAAAGGATGAGGAAGTATTGGCAGCATTTGAAGCACCAGCCAGTGGGCACAAGAGGACTCCGAGGATGTCAAATTCTTTTTGACTCTGATATCACCATTCATGTAGAAATTACCTCTGATTTCAAGAAAGATTTCTGCTGTTCAGATTAATTCAGAAAAGTTGCCTAGCAGAGTAGACCAATATTATTCTCTCATCTTGTGTAAGATAAAGAACAAACCAGACTTTAGGCAGAATTGTGAAGTCTAAGGGGGCGGCTAGGTGGTGCAGTGAATAGGACACTGGCCTTAGAGTCAGGAGTACCTTGGTTCAAATCCGACCTCAGACACTTAATAATTACCTAGCAGTGTGGCCTTGGGCAAGCCACTTAGCCCCATTGCCTTGAAAAATCTAAAAATTGTGAAGTCTATCAAATTTGTATTCTGTGTTTTTACTGGCCATTTCCTTCATCATTTGGTATAATGGTCTTTTGTTATTTTGTCAGCTGTGTTTGGCTCTTCATGACCCCATTTGGGGTTTTCTTCCAATGATAAAGGACAGGTTTGGCATTTCTCCAAGCTTATTTTACAGATGAGGAAATGAAGGCAAATAGGTCATATAGCCCAGGGTCATATAGCTAGTAAATGTCTGAAACCATTTTGGAACTCAAGTCTTTTTGACTTTTGGTCTGGTATTTTATCTACTCTGCCACCTAACTGCCTCATAATACCCTTTATTTCCTTTCGGGTATTTAACATGCTCTTTCCTATCCAAACCAGTTGTGAATTTTGCCTATGCATAAGGCCAACATTGATTCATCTTCTCCAAACTGCATTCAACTTTGCAATGTGTATTTTTGGTTAATGTCTATGGGAAATGATGTTTATTAAAGATAGTTGAATTTACTAATTTAAAAAAAGAATACCAAGTGAATGATTTGAATTTTGTTAGTTTCCCATATTTCAAGCTTTTAAAACCTTAGTTGAGAAAAAATGTCTAAGCATAAAAATAAGATTTTAGGATACTTTTAGCATGTTCCAATCAGGATATGTTTTACTCTGCTTATATTCAGAAATAATAATCTTTAACAGGTATAATCAGAGTCTTTTCCCCTTTCCTTTTAACTCTGTCCCCATGTGTTTTTGATATATTGTTGGCTTTTACCATAAATATTGTTATACTGTTAAACAATGCTATGGTGCTATGGGTGATTCACAGCCCTGCTATTACTTTCACAATTACACTATAAAAGGAAGGTAGCAGTTTGTAGGTACTCAGTGGAAACTCTTTTCACCATGTCAAAGGAAAGAGTCTTTCCAAAATGGAAAAAACTCATCAGTGACAGGAAGAGAAAATGTTAAAGAAATTTCCCTTAGGTAATTCTTTCAGAAAAAAAAATTCATCAGTGTGGGGCTCCTTGCATGTCAAACCTAAACCTCCTCTCCTCTTCTTTCATATGGTCCCTAAGCCCTGAGTCACTTTGTGACATTAATGGATGCTAGAATTTTAGAATTTCAGAGTTGATTTAGTGTTCTAGGGTGGATTGAAGATCAAGAATCAGACCAGTCCTAAAGAATAAGAAGAAAGAGGGTAGACAAGTGTATAAGGAAACAAGAAAGTGGAGGAGGGAGAAGGTCAGAAATTGCTATACTGGTTACCTCTTCTTTTTTCCTAATTTTCTCCATACCACATGAAACTTTTATAAAAACTGACCATGTATGAGAGCACAGAGGTACTGCAAACAAATGCAAAAAGTCAGAAATTGATTTATATATGTATATATATATAACTGAAATACTTCTGTAGAAACAAAATTAATTCACCTTGTATAAGAAGAAAAGTGATCAAATGTATGAGAAAATTCTTGATAAAATATTTTTCTGATAATGACTTGATACTTATGATATATAAATAGTTAATGTACATATATGTGATATGCACATACATATGTTGATCAGTTTGACTGGTTTTCTCTATGTCTTGTCTTTAAGAGTATTGCTTGTTATGTGAGATGGTTCTCTTCTAGAAGAGAAAGAGGAAAAGATATGAGTGAATTTTTGGTGATGTTAAAAAAAGACACCAGAGACATTTATTTAGAAATATTTTGCATCAATTTTCATCAGAAAATTTGCTCTGTGGTTTCCTCCTCTGTTTTATTACTCCTTCGATTGGCCATTTGTGTGATGAGAATTTGGTAGGGTAGTTTTCCCTACTTATATAATGTTAAAGTCAGTGGTCCTTCATATGTTTGATAGAATTCATTTGTAAATTTATTTAATCTTGGAATTTGGGGGTACTTCTTTTATGGCTTCTTAATTTTTTGAGATTAGATAATTTACATTCATTATTTCTTATTCTGCTATTCTGAGCAATTTTTATTTTTGAAATATACTTACATTTAATTTAGTATGTTTCTTAGGTAAGTAGTTGGTTAAGAGTTTTTAATAATTTCCATTGTTTCCTCTTCATTTGTTATGACTTCTTTTTTTGTTTGTTTGTTTGGTTTTTTTTTTTAGGTTTTTGCTAGGCAATGGGGTTAAGTGGCTTGCCCAAGGCTACACAGCTTGGTAATTATTATGTGTCTGAGACCTAATTTGAACTCAGGTACTCCTGACTCCAGGGCTGGTGCTTTATCCACCACACCACCTAGCCGCCCACATGACTTCTTTTTTCATTTTTGATTTTGACAATTTGATTTTCTTTTCTTTTTATCACGTAAAAATTTTACCTATTTTAAAAGTATTTTTAAAAAGTTCCTAGTTTTGTTAATCATTTCAATTTTTTGTTTGTTTTGTTTATATCTGATTTGTTGTTTGGAAACTTTATTTTTCAATTTAGTTGGGTTTCTGGGACTTCTCTCTAATTTTTAATTTGCAAGCCCAATTTATATAACTCTTTTTCCTCTCTCTTTTGTGGATCAAAGTGTTTAGAAGTATCCATTTTCCATTAAGAACTGCTTTGTTTGTACTCCTGAAGTTTTTTTGGGGGGGGCAAGGTAATGGGGTTGTGACTTGCCCAAGGTCATGCAGCTAGGTAATTATTAAGTGGCTAAACTCAGATCCTCCTGACTCCAGGGCCAGTGCTCTAGATACCTAGCTGCCCCCACACCCCTGAAGTTTTTCTACATTTTCTCATTTTTGTCATTTTCTTTAATGAAATTGTATATTGTTTCTATAATTTTTTTATTTGATGTTCTTTTTTGAATATATTGTTTAATCTTCATTTAAATGCTCTTGTTTGAGCACATATGTATATACATACATATAGATGTATTTTACTGAATTGTGATCATTAAGGAATGGGTTTTTTATGTATGACTTTTTTCATGATCTAGTACTTCGTCAATTTTTATAAAAGTGTCATGTACAGGGATACATATTTCTTTCAATTTCCATTCAGTAATTTTCAGAGATCTATTATATTTAACTTTTCTAAGATTTTGTTCAGATGCTTCTAATTTATCATAGATCTGTAAAGACAACAATGATCTTCTCACAGTTTTGCAACCTTTTCCTGTTTTTAGTTCTTTTCTTAACTTTTTTCTTCAAGGATTTAGATGCCATTCAGTTCATATGTATGCTAGGAATTGATATTATTTCATAATCACTGATCATTTTAATCAAAATGTGGTTTCATTATTAATCTCTTTAACTATGTCTGCTTTTATTATCTTGCCTGATATCATGAATGACAGCTCTGTTGTTATAAAAAATTTTCCCGAGGCTTAATAAAGTCTGCTCATCCCTTAATTTTAACTGTGTGAATATTTATATTTCATCTGTGTTTCTTGTAAACAAGATATTGTTAGATTTTTATGTCCAACCCATTATGGATATGTTCATCCCATTCACTTTTATTGTTAGAATTATTGTGCTTTTCTTCCACCATATCCTCTTTTGCTTTTTTCCTCTCTCTTTGCCCTTCACCTCACCTTTTTCTTTTCTTTTCTTAAGAAAGATTTTATTTATTTTGAGTTTTACAATTTTCCCCTATTCTTGCTTCCCTCCCCCATCCCCCACAGAAGGTAGTCTGTTAGTCTTTACATTGTTTCCATGGTATACATTGATCTAAGTTGAATGTGATGAGATTCTAAATCATATCCTTAAGGAAGAAAAATAAAGTATAAGAGATAGAACAATTACATAATAAGATAACAGTTTTTTAAAAAAAAATTAAAGGTTAATAGTCTTTGGTCTTTGTTCAAACTGCACAATTCTTTCTTTGAATACAGACCGTATTCTCCATTGCAGATATCCCAAAATTGTGCCTGATTGTTGCACTGATGGAATGAGCAGGTCTATCAAAGTTGATCATTGTCCCCATGTTGCTGTTAGGGTGTACAGTGTTTTTCTGGTTTTGCTCATCTCACTCAGCATCAGTTCATGCAAATCCCTCCAGGCTTCCCTGAATTCCCGTCCCTCCTGGTTTCTAATAGAACAATAATGTTCCATGACATACATATACCACAGTTTGTTAAGCCATTCCCCAATTCAAGGACATTCACTTAATTTCCTATTCTTTGCCACCACAAACAGGGCTGCTATGAATATTCTGTTGTTACCCTTTTTCCATAATTTCTTCAGGGTGTAGACCCAGTAGTGGTATTGCTTCACCTCACCCTTTTCAAAGAAAAAGGTGGCAAAAAAGAAGGAATGTGATTATCATTTGCAATCTAGAATTTAAGTGTCCTGATCCTTTATTCCTTTCTAGAAGGATCAATGCTGATGTTGGCTTTTTTTTGTTGACTCTGTCTCTTTTTCCTTGTAATTAACAACACAGAGTTGTTTCTTTATCTGCTGTGATCTTGATAGACTCTAATATGATGTGAACAATTTTTCTGGCTACATTCTTACTCTGAGCTCCCCTAACATATACCCTTGGTCATTGAGCAGAATCTGTATCCTACTTTGTCTTTGGATGCTCCAAGACATTTATTGCCTGACCTTGACTCTGCAAAATGATATGTCAGGACTGACATTGTTCCTGCTTCTTTTTACAGAATCCATCAGTAAACATTTATTAAACTTATTATATGCCAAGTACTCAGATTCATATCTGAGAATATAGTTATGAAAAAGAAGTATGGTTCTTGCCCTTAAGGAGTTTATAAACTAATGGAAGAAGAAACAAATAAAAAGAAGCTGGGGGGGCAGCTAGGTGGCCAGTGGATAAAGCACTGGCCCTGGAGTCAGGAGTACCTGGGTTCAAATCCTGTCTCAGACACTTAATAATTACCTAGCCGTCTGGCCTTGGGCAAGCCACTTAATCCTGTTTGCCTTGCAAAAACCGAACACCCCCCCCCCACCCCCCCACCCCCCCCCCCGCCAAAAGAAGTTGGAAGTGAAGGAAGGAAGGCACACAGAACTGGGGAAAGGATTGATAGAGAAATTAAGAGGAATGCTGCTAAGTGGGAAATGAAGAGATTGCTGACTTTGGAACTCTCCTTAGATGGAGATTCTGAGGGACCTCTCTACCCTCCATTCAGAAGAAGGAGTTCCAAGACAGAGAGTCCTGATGAGTTGTGACTTCTGGGACTGAAGGACTCATGTAGGCTAGAGACCTTCCTAGGGACTAGTGGAGACATTCAGAGGCTTGCAACTAGTAGGGAATGAAGAAATTCTGTTGGTTTCAGACATTATTTACAGTCATTCATAGTGGTTCCACACTCTCATGTATGTCCTCACTCAAAAGTTCCTGTAGGCTTCCCTTCCTACTTTTCTGAGGTAAGTCTACCTTCTTTCCTGATCAGATACACCATTAGTCTTGGGTCTTGTTTTTTGGAACTCATGTTGCTTTTTTTTGTTCTTTCATTTGTTTGTTTTTTAGGTTTTTGTGAGGGAAATGGGGTTAAGTGGCTTGCCCAAGGCCACACAGCTAGGTAATTATTAAGTGTCTGAGGCTGGATTTGAACTCAGGTACTCCTGACTCCAAGGTCAATGCTCTATCCACTGTGCAACCTAGCTGTCCCTCCCATGTTGCTTTTTGCCTCCTCTGATGTGACCCATCTCTGAGTGAATTCAAGCTCATTTATCTTTGTATTTTATTTAAAAAATTATTATTTATTTTAACATTCATTTAAAAAATATAGTGTTTCAAATTTTCTCTTTCCTTCCCTCTCCTGACCCGCCCATTGAAAAGGCAAGAAATATGATATCAATTAAACATGTGAAATGATGCAAAACATATTTCCATATTAGCCATGCTCTAAAAAAGCAAGACAAATAAAGAGACAAAAATTATACTTCAATTTGCTTTCAGGCTCTGTCATTCTTCTTTGGAGGTAGATGGCATTTCTTTTTATCATGAGGTCTTTGATCTTGGATCATTGTATTGATCAGAACTTTAAGTTTATTTTTCTCTATTCAACCCATGCCCTTTTAGATCTAACAAACTTGAAAAATTCAAAGGCCCACTATGATGTTATTTGTTTTTGTCCTATTTCTCAGGTACCTGGATTCAGGTAGCCCAACCCTAGGTGATGAAGTTCATAGAGGGCAGGACCTGGAATCAGGAAGACTCAATTTGCATAAATCAAATCCAGCCTTAGAAATTTACTAATCTTGAGACCCTGAACAAGTCACCTCACCCTATTTGCCTCCATTTCCTCATCTGCAAAATGAATCAGAGAAAGAAATGAAAAACCAGTATAGTATCTTTGCCAAGAAAAACCCAAATAGAGTCACAAAAAGTTGGACTTAACTGAAATAACTAAACAACAGAAACAAGAACTCTACCATAAGAGAAAAACTAAAAGAGAATATAGTTTTGATTCTTTATTCTTTCTTTATTTATTTGTTTATCTTTTATTTCCTAAGCATTGCAAATACATAAGGATAGACATTAGTCAAATATTAAATCTTTTTAATATGATTCAGTTCAATTCTTTCTACATTGAAGAATACGTTTATAGAGCACAGAAGGGAAATGGTAACCTTCAATAATTCTTGTCACCCGTCATACCTCAGAAGGGACAGCCAACAAAGCATCTTCAGTGTATGGACATTTCAACAGACACATGTATCCCATGTATATAAATGAGGAAAAAGGGGATGAGAATTAAGAGTAAACTCTAGAGAATATGGAAATAATACTTTCTGTAAGACATTCTGGCTCTGGCCAACTTTTCCATTCTTATTTCATTTTACTCCCCCTCATGTTCTCTCTGTTCTTGCCAAACTGAGCTACTTAATGTTTCCCAAACACAATTTCTCTTTTCCTGCCTCTGTACATAATTCTATTAATAAGTTATCCAGAATATTGATCTTTTGAATATTTCCTACAGAAAAAAATAATTTGGAGTGTCAAGGGTATCTTTAATATTTTGGAAATTATGATGGATAAAAAACATACCTAAGTTCTTTCCTCATTCCAAGATGCTATTATCTCTTTCACCCCAATTACTAGGTATTTAATTTGTATATCTTTTATATTTGTTGTTTCCTTCAATAGACTTTAAACTACCTGAGGGCAGGATTTATTTCATTTTTGTCTTTCTATCCTCAGATTCTTGCATAGTACCTGATAGTAGGTACTCAAAAAATATTTGTTATTTTTCTCCCTCTTCTGATTTCCTATAGCATTTATTATCTATTTTGCATATTAAACAGTCATCACACACACACACATTGCCGGATAATTTAAGTTATCTTTACTCACTTGAATTACCTGTTTTCAATAGAATTTACCTAAAAATATGATTCATATACCACTTTGTGTATTAATTGCCTCTCTTATCAAATGGAACATTCTTGTAGTATTAAAGCCCTTCTAATATGAGGGAGGGAACTCAATTGTTCATAGGCAGAAACTCTGGCCAGAACCCAACTGAGCTAAGAGTGGTTCAGTGTTAGGTAAGGAAATGAAGAAATACCAAAGCTAAGGGAACAGGGAGGAGGGAGTCAAAACCACAAGTCAGTTCAAAACAGGATGAAATATCTAGAGAGGTAGCTGAAGTCCAAATGAGATAGGAAAAAAGATTAGGGCAGAAAACCAAAAGTTGGGAATTAGGAGACAGTCATTTAGAAGATGATGTTGGGTTGGCCATGAGGAAGATATGCTGCTGAGTGATCAAGAATCTGGTCTCTCTTTGCTTCTATTTAACAGAGAACTGGCCTAATATTTCACCTGAGCAAAATCTGGTCACAGACAGTAAATGTGACCTTGGGCAAGTCATTTAACCCTATTTCTTTAGTTTTCTCATTTATAAAATGGGCTAGAGAAGGAAATGGCAAATCACTCCAAGAAAATCCCAAATGGGGTCATAAAGAGTCAGACACTACTGAAAAGACTGAACAACAAGAATAAGAACAAGAAGCCCTTTATGATTCAATTCTATTTGCCTTCTCTCTCTCTCCCCAGTCTTCCAAATCACTCTCATTCACATTATTTCTGAGGTTTTTCTTTTCTGTCTATTTAAATACATAGTTCAAGACTAAGAAAGATGGCTAAAGAACAAAACAGAACCAAATAGAACCAAGTAGGCAGTTGAACCAATGGTGGCCCAAATTAAAAACTATAGAAAAGTAGCCCTGACAGGAGTCTGCTGTCATGGGGCAGAGATGCTGGGTGCAAGATGGCTAAAATTATTTTATTTCTGTGCTCATCAGCCTTCACTTTGTGAGTTCATGCATTGGAAATAGAAGCAATGTAAAAACAGCAGGTCAGCTCTTCCATATGTTGTGCCAACATTTACTTCAGATCCTGTGCACCTGGGGGAGGGGGGAGTGTTTTCCCCTTGCTGCCAGGTTTTAGAATGTGCTGAACTGTCAGCTGCATGTGTTCATACTTGTTTGAATACAGCTCAGAAACAGTAACCTGCAGTCTAATTAAGAGAAGAAGGATTAGACTGTACTGTCTGCTGAGTAGCTCTGGGTTCTGGTCCAAATAAGACTCTAAATAGTTTTAAACATGGGGCATGACCTCTTTTCAGAGATCTACAGAGGACTGCAATGCCTATTCTACAATAAGTAATCTATATCTTTGTGCTAGGTTAAGAAAGGTATCTTTTGGAAGGTGTGAGAAATGTTAAAAACACCCCAAAATTAAAGCAAAAATTCACAAAATAATTTTAAAAATTTAGTACAATAAAATTTGGGCATAGGGATTAACCAGATGGTCTCTTCAGGTCTTTTCCAACTCTGAGATTATATCATACTCTAATAAACATTACAGAAGCAGATGGGGCTTTGTGTCAATCTGGTATCCAAGCCTCAGGAAAGAAAGAGTCAAAGTGATAGCATTTACTTCTTGTCAGTACCGCAGTTCAGAGGATTAAAATAAGGTAATATTCATGTACGTTCCATCTGTCAACTAGATGACTGACAGGTCCTTGAAATATGTTAGTGTCGTCAAATCAATACATCAATTTTACCCTGTAGATAACAGTATGAGGTATTATGTGTAAAAGAAACTACCTTCACCTACCAAATAAGACAGAAAGCCCAAAAAAGAAATCTCTTCATTCAGATTATGAGAGAGAAAATTTTAAACAAATCAGTGTATTTTCTGGAAAAAAATACAGAATTATACTTTTAATTTTTCAGTAACAAATAGGGAGGTCTCAGAAACCATCCAAAAGTAGATATTACCTATCCTTAGTAAAAAGTGTGATAAAATGCCAAATTTTTAAACTTCTACCAGCAGATATGTTTTGGCTGAAATGTATTCTCTAGACGACAATGGCAAAGTTAGAAAAATCCCACTTTCCTGGGCATATTTTCACATGATTTGCTAAAAGATAAAAACCAGCATCTTACGTTCTTTGAGATTGTTATTCTGCCCTTCATTCTCTTTTCCTATTACCCAATCTTGTAGAACTCTATTTTCCTTATCTGTCTTGTCTTACTATCTCTGTAGGTTACTCAAATAGGTTACTCAGGAAGAACTGAGTTCAAATAGGCACTCATTAGCTGTGTGATCTTGGATAAATCACTTAAACTCTGTTTACCTTGATTTTTCCTTGGAAATTTGGAATAAAAATAGGGTCTATTTCCTAGGGTTATTGTGAGGATCAAATGAGCTAATATTTGTAAAGTGCTTAGTACTTAATAAATTCTCGTTTTCTTCTTTCTTTCCTTCTTTTGTAATCACAATGAACTGCTGGCTTTAGTGCCTTTTATGTCCCCTATGCTTAGAAAAGACAGACAACTGAACTAAATCCCCTGAAATCTGGAATCCATATTTTTTCCTAAGCCACTATTTTCCCTATTCATCTTTCCTAATAGTATGAGAAATTTTTGCTTATTTCAATCATTCAATGATATGTGGTTTCATTGATGTAGAATTTAACTTAAAAACATCCACTGTATCTGAAACCATCTTCAGTCTCACCTCTGGACCCAGATAACTCCAGAGGAGAGTGAGGCTAGAAACTTTGCACAGTCCCACCTCACTTAAATCCAATGCACTTGTAAATCATGGCATCACTTTCCCTGATACCATGGTCCTCTTTGAGAGTGAAATACAAATAATCTTTCCATTAACACAGTTGGGAAGCCTTCCCCTCCCACATATACTGACAATTTTTATGTATATGAGTAGTTGTTGATGTGATGCAGAGATTGTGTTTTTGCCTTTATATTTGTTCTTAGTCTAGTTTTAGGAAGAATCAGAATGCCAGTATAAGAAAGCATGGAGCTTCCACTAATTTAAGTGAGCCAACTATGTTGAAAGACAACGCTTTGTTAAAGGAGCTATTAGGGAGGTTGCACACACTCCTGAATGGAGTTAGGTGTACTGTTAGACCCTGAAAGAAAAATTGTTGACAAACTAACAAAGTCTGGTGGATTTTAATGAAGTTCATTTCTGAGTCTGAGGCATTGGGAAAAGGAAGTGAAGGAGGCTGGTTATAAGGAATGGTGCTAATTCATACTAGTAGAGGGTGAGAAGACTGTAGACTTGGTGACTGAATTTTGGGCCATTTTTATTGTCCACGTGTTTCAGTCATGTCCAGCTCTTCACAACCTCATTTGGGATTTTCTTAGTAAAGTTACTGGAGTAATTTGATTTTAATGCTTGAATATTCTAATTCGATATGTTTTATGTCAATCAATAAATATTTATTAAAGACCTACATGTGCCAGGCTTTGCAAGGCTAAAAGTTGAAAAGATAGCATGATTTTTTAAATGTGATTTTTTGAAAAATCAATTCAAATTTAGATTAGCTGCTATCAGACTGATTTTGATTCAATTCAATCCAACATGTACTTATTAAATACCAAGTACAGACAAGGTACTAAGTACTAGACATAAAAGATAAGGGCTAAGTAGTTTCTGATAGTAAGGAAATAACATTCTATAGTGGAGGGGGATGTAGAGAACATTAGGTATATAAAGAAGTAAAATAAAATCTTTAGAACATAAATATAAAGTAATTGTGTAGGTAGATCTGTAACAACTACAGGGATTAGGGAACCCACAAAGAAAAGTAGGGTTCCAAAAGGAAGAGGTGAGGTGTGAAGGTGTTCAAGGCATGGCAGACAGCAGGGCCATAGACACAGAGGCAGGGGAAGGTATATCACCTACTGAGGAGCAGCAAAAAGCCAGTTTGGCAGAAACATGGAAGGAGCTGAGGTGAGTAATGTAGAATCTAGAAGGTCTGGATAGATTCATTAGTACATGATCATAAAAGTCTTTCATGTCAAGCACAGTCATCTTATCCAGCAAATATGAAACTATAAGTTGGGGAAGGAATTATTAGAAAGAAGTTATTCCTTTTTTTGTATGTTTTTTAGGTTTTTGCAAGGTAACAGGATTAAGTGACTTGCCCAAGGCCACACAGCTAAGTAATTATTAAGTGTCTGAGGTCAGATTTGAACTCAGGTCCTCCTGACTCCAGGGCTGGTGCTCTATTCACTACATCACCTAGCTGCCCCAAAAGAAGTTTTCTTAAAAACTCTGGGGGTTTTAGTGGACCACAAGCTCGCATGGGCAACCAAGCATAGCTATTTTGATCTTGAAGTGCATGCTGAGAAGCACAACTTCAGTGAAAGGAAGATATTTATATTCTTTATATTTTGCCCTTCTCAGAATTGATCTTGGGTATGGTCTTAAGTTCCTAGGATAAGACCAAAAGTTAAGAAGGGCAAGAGAATAAGAATAAGCTAGAGAATTCTTATGGAGGGCACCCAGGATGATGAAGGAGCTTGGTTCCATGTCATATGAGTGTTTGTGAGGGGAAATAGGAAATTTTAGACTGGAAAAGAGAGTGGATATGATTGTCAATTTAATATATTTGAAGGATTGTCTCATGGAAGAGAGATTAAACTCTTTCTGTTTAATTCCAGAGTGTAGAAGTGGGAACAGTGGTTGCAAGTTGGAAAGCAGCAAATGTAGATGGTATCAGGGAAAACTTTAATACACAGAATTATCTAACAGTGAAAAGGACTGCCTTGATGAAGATGGACTCTGCTTTTTTGGAGGTCTTTAAGTAGAGACTGGATGACTTCTTTTTGGGTATATCATAATGGGGATTGCTCTTCATATGTATTGGATCAGATGGTCATACTAATTCTCAAATTCTAGGATGCTGTAGGAATTCAATGAGAGCTTAGGGGTCATCTAATCTACCTTTCCTCTATTTTACAGGTGTTGTTTTAGATCCAGAGAGGTAAAATCACTTGTTTACAGTTATGACCTGATTTAATAATAGAACTTAGATGTCTTGGCTTTCAATTTAATATTCTTTCCAATATGTCATGGTACCTTTTATCTTTTGACAAAACAAAACAAAAACAAAAACAAATCAAACCATGGGAAATGTTAAAAATAAGCTCTTCCTCAAGTAAGGAAAAGTCTCAAGTGTAGATTCCAGGATGTCATATTTAACAAAATGCATTTCAGTTGTTATCCACCAAAAAAAATTTTCCACAGGCAGACCCCTATTATAAAAAAGACTTCTGAATACCAGATGCAGGCAGACTTTTTTAGCAGTTAGGCAGATAGTCTACTATATCTGTGCCAAAAATACAAACTGTGAATTAATTTTTATAAATTTCCATACCTTTTGCTAATAATAGGAAGAGTCTTTTTGCCCCATAATAAGTGCTTAGAAATCTGCCTCTTTTATGTTTAGTTCACCTGGGTAAATGAATCAATATTATCCCTCTATCTCCAAATATTAAAAACAACAACAAAAAAGAAAAATGTGGGAATCACTTATTGGTAATTTGTCTTAGTGGTGTCCAAAGCTAATAGAAATAGGTTGGGGGGGGGGGGGACAGGAGAGTAAGAGTGAGGTGAAACAATGTATCAGGATTCTTGTCAGCTACATATATTAACTTAGAAAACCACATATAAATATTGCCTGTGTTTCATTGCATTTTAATTTCTTTTTTAAGCATTTACTAATCACATTTTAATTTGACTTCCTTGTTGAGCTTAACATATTAGATATCTCTTAGAAGAGTATCAATAATAATAATAATAATAATAATAATAACTTTCATTTATATAGCACCCGAGGGTTCTCAAATTTTATTTTATTCTCACAAGAACCCCAGGAAAGGAGATACTATTATTATATTTCCTATTTAATAGATGTGAAAACTGAGATATTATGTGTTATACAGGACCACACTATTTGTAAGTGTCTCTGGGCAATATGAATTCAAGTCTTCTTGACTCCAAATCCAATGCTCTAGCAACCATTGAGCCACCTAGATGTCTGATCCTCCAGACTGTAACTGGTTGTCTTTCTCCTTCCTGCAATCATCTTTTGTCCCTCTCATTGGTCACAGATTAGTGGAAAGAAGAGAAGATAAAGCTTATGTTAGTCACATTTACTGCTAAAAAGCCCAAGATCAATGATGATTGAAGAAGTGGAAACTAGGAGATGCAAATCCATGTCTAGGTGATTTTCTGCCTCTCTTGTAGACCATAAGTTCACAGATTCTTATAATACAAATTTTGGGTGTCCTCTATTGCTAAGAGACATGCGGCATTGATCTGGGGGAACAGAACTGTTTTTTAGGGAAAGACTAAAACATGGGGGTACCATTTAGGAACATATGAGCATGACACAAATTATGATCTGGAATGTGTCAGGTTTAAATGAGTTACAATCTGGCAAAGGTCTCCAAACGATAGTTAAATACTTAATAAAGGTTAGGCATGCAGCTGCGAAGACTCCTGGATCTTTGCCACATTTTATTACAGTGGCACCTGGCAACATAGTTGTAGTTATGGGTCTGTCAGCATTTCCATTAGAAACCCCATCTTTTTAGAATTTTCTAACTCACCCCTTTTAAATCACATCAAGTTGTAACTTGCCAGGAAGTTTTTTTCAAGAATGAAGTACTTGTTTAGAACTGAAAAGTGACTTATAAACTTGGTTCTGTCACTCATTTCACAAGTACCAGAAAAAATTAAAGCACAATGTTTGGGTCATTTTTATGGTTATCTTTCTTCCTAGAGTAGCTTTTTGTAATATTTTTATTCTCTTAAATAAGAATGATCAAGCCCCAGATGCTAACTAGGTCCTCTTTTGGTGGGGGTGGGGTAGGAATAGTTATAGGATTTCATTATAGAGAACTCCTTTCACCAATTCAAGTTAGCACCTGCTCAGCAACTTTCGGTCTTGGATTCCACTGGAAATCAAAGTGATTTTCCCAGGGTCACTTAACCTGGATGCTGAGAAATGTGGAGTCTTGTTTGTTGTTGTTGAGATGTGTCTAATTCTTTGTGACACCATTTGGGGGTTTTCTTTCTTTTTTATTTTTTTGGCTTTTGTGGGACAATGGAATTAAGTGATTTGCCCAAGGTCACACAGCTAGTAGGTATTAAGTGTTTGAAGTACTATTTGAACCCAGGTCCTCCTGACTCCAGGGCTGGTGCTCTAGCCACTGCACCACTAGTGAGATACTGGAGTGTTTGGTGACCTGTATTCTTTACTAACATACTCCTGAAGTTTGGCACCTCATTTCTTTAAAGTTTAGTGTATTGAATCTTCAGGCATCACTGCAGCAGTTCCAGACAGAATCCTATGTTCCTCAGAGCCCCTGGGATACTTTATTCTGAATGAAACTATGTTGCATGTTGGTGACTGCCTTTCCCCAGAGACTTCTGTGACCTCTGCTGGAAGACTTCCCTTCACTCTTGTTGCCTTCATATTCAGATACTCACATTTAACATATTTCTATGATCCATCTCCAATCATCCTGAGAACTCTTGCTTGCATGTGCTAGTGCTGGTTTTTCTGATAGCCCCTTTCCTATGCCTATGGGCTTCTGGCTTATTTTTTTGTCCTCAGTTCTGGAGTGGAAAATTTTATTTATTTTATTTTCTCTCCTTTTTTGGTCTAGTGCTATATAGAAGATGTTGCAGGAGCAGGCACTTGGAAGATGAACTGATTGTCTCTGGTCAGCCATCTAGGTAGTGCAGTATATAGAGCACTGGACCTGGAGTCAGGAGGACTTGGCTGTAAAATTGTCCTCATTGATTATCTGTGTGACCCTAGGTAAATCATTTAACTGTTTGACTCAGTTTCCTCCCCTGTAAGAATGAGCAGGAGAAAGAAATGACAAATTATTTCAGTATCTTTGCCGTGAAACCCCAAATGGAGTCATGAAAAAAATCAGACATGACTGAAATGACTGAACAACATCTTGCCCAGAAGTCTTTGACTCTTCAAAACTGAAAAAACTAGATGGCTTACTCTTCCCCAAGTATTCCTGCCTCCCTCTTATCTCTTCTTTCAGAAACACTTTAGATTCTTAGACATCATCTCTTATATAAAGTGGTGCCAGCTTATCCAGCCATAGGTGTTTTCTTCCTTTCTCTGATTCCTTATAGTATTTGTATGTTCCTCTTTTGTCACCTCTATCCCTTATCACATAAAAAAGACTTAACATAAAAAAGGTGGGGGAACTGGTGGTGAAAGAAGGAATCTAAAAAGAAATTCGATTAAATCATGTTTCCCATGATCATCTCCATTAGCCAGCAACTTGTTTTCAAATTTATGATTGATGTTATAGCTAAGACAGATGTCAAGGAAAATTTCCATTCAGAAAGAGTAGTTAAAGGAGATAAGTATGAGGAGGAAAAAACCTATAATAATTAGACTAGTGCTGTAGAGAGAATAGGAGATATTCTTGGGGAAAAAATAGTTTCTATGCAATCCCATGATAAAAAACAATTGGAGCTATTAAGCAAGCTATGTTGAATTTTTCATGTTATTTAGAATTGGCAGGTTTATTTTTTTAAAAAGTTTCTCTCTGAGGGCCATTCCACAATACATAAGTGGTCAAAGAATATGAATGGGCAAGGAAGAAATCTGATGAATGTCATAATAAACCATGAATCCAGAGAACTGAAGATGAACTATAACCCTCCCAGAGAGGAGTTGTATTTCACATTCAGAAAAACATGCATTTTTGGACATGGCATATGTGAGAATTTGATTTGCTGGGGTACATGTATTTATTGCAAGGTTTTTTTTTAATTGAGGTCAGGGAGAGAATAGTGGAAGGGGGTGATCAGTAAAAGCTTATAAAATAAATTCAAATTTTAAAAATGAAATTATCACTTCAAATTTCAGAGTAATTATTTTCTCTTTTTGTTTTTTCTGGGGTTTTTTTGGCAAGGCAATGGGGTTAAGTAACTTGCCCAAGGTCACACAGCTAGGTAATTATTAAGTATCTGAGGTCAGATTTGAATTCAGATCCTTCTGACTCCAGGACCGGTGGTGCTCTATCCACTGTGCCATCTAGCTGTCCCGGAATTTATTTTCTTATGGAAATAGCTAAAATTTTGGAATGCTCACATGAGAAATTGATTGAAACAGAAGTCCCCTCAAAATATTCTAATGTGATATAATTAAAAAAATACTAAGTTTGGAGTCAGAAAACTTGAGTTGAACCTTGACTTTTTCACTTATAAGTTGTGAGCTTCTCATAGGGTCTCAGTTTTCTCATCATGGAGATTATAGAGTTAAAAGGACCCTGAGTAGATTCAGCCCCCCATTTTAGAGAGGAAGAAACTGAGGGCCAGGAATATTGTGACTTGACTTCTTCAAACTTAGAAAGATAATAATTAGCAAAGACAAAACTCAAATGAGTCCTCTGAATCCAAATCTAACATTCATTTCATTATACCGTTCTATATATCTCTGGACTAAAATTCCTTCCTATTCTAAAGTCCTAGGATTTTAAGTTCCTTTTTTCCACTATACTTTTATGAGAGTAAGAATTTTTAGCAAGACTATTCCACTATTCATCTCTCTGGTTTGGAATTCAGATTTTGGGGTCAAGATGTGAGATCTATGGTCCACACATTCTCATATGTCCTACAAGATTTGGAACTGAAAGGTATTTTGGTCATGATGCTATCCAATTCTTTCATTTCCTTATCTCCTTCCAAAAATATAACCAAACTGGAGTATTATTGGTGGGATCTGTGTTAAAATGAAAGAACATTTTAAAAAGCTGCATTGGCATATATTTACTTTAAACAGGGCTTTCCACTTCTAACAGAAGCTCCATTCCAGCAGAACCTGAAACATTGCTCAATTTGTATAGCATCAGGGCTGGTCAACTTTGTTTTTCTGTGGTTTTTCACCCAGTGACTTAGTGGTCCTTGTGGGTTAGTATAGCAACACTGCTTGGACTTGCTGTGTATTGGGATAGAGTGGAAGAGATTGTCCTTTAGAACATTCTTTTTCAGTGACAAACAGGCCAAATGTTTGCATTCTTTTTTTTTTTTTTTTTAGGTTTTTGCAAGGCAAATGGGGGTAAGTGGCTTGCCCAAAGCCACACAACTATGTAATTATTAAGTGTCTGAGGTCGGATTTGAACTCAGGTACTTCTGACTCCAGGGCCAGTGTTCTATCCACTGTGTCACCTAGCCACCCCCCATTATTTTTTCCTTAAAAAAATTTTGAAATTTTCCCTAAGTGCAAAGTATCATCTGTGTGTCCCAAATAAATGATTTTCTCATGTTTTCCACATATGGCAACTGACTTTACTGGTATTTCATCCCATGGCTGGAATCCCCTCTTGGGAAGAAGATCGTTAATGGAAAGGCAGATCTAGTGAAGTCTGCAACACACCCTGTTACAAGTGATGATATGAATAATTGTGCATAATTGCTTCAGTAAGACAGCAATAACTAATTGCTAATACTATCTCAATTCAAACAACAAATGAAACTTAAAATGCTTACTGATACTTGACCATTAAGATAATGGTAGATAACTTAGAGTTTGGGGTCATACTCAAAGAGCTCTTAGGACCAAACCCTGAGATACCAAAGGAGTGAGAGAATTTTATGCTTTTATGCATTAATGTTGTAGGAGAGAGTAGGTAGGGAGGAGAACAGTAGGGGAAGAAAAGATGACAGAATGAGGAATCTTGTAACAGTCTTTCTGGCTTGACATTCCTGAAAGACAGACAGTCCATGCCTTGCCAAAGGAACTGTTAAATGTGTTTGAGTCCAGTACTTCTTAAAAATAGCAACAAATGCACCAAAGTAAACAAAGAAAAATTTAAAGTCAAGTCAACAAGCATTTATTAATCACTTATAATGTGCCAACCACTATGTTCTAAGTTCTGAGAATACAAATAAAAGAACAGAAAAAAGGGAGGCAGATACTTGCAGAAATCATGGTAGAAAAAGTCTGGAAGGTCAGCCCAGAGAAGAATAAACACATTTTCCTTAAAAATGGATGTTTGGAGAGGGTGAAAATCCTGGGGGGTGAAATGAACTTCCAGGGTAAGGCAGCATAGCAGAGAAAGTCAGAAGATTCAGAAGTGCAGCCTGAAGAAAAATGGAGGAAAAAAGAAATCCTGTCTAATGAGGAAAATCATTTCATAGACAAGGAGGCTTCAATACAATGAAAAAATGTTGGAGGATGGGAAGATTATATTATTAAACAGTGAATACCAGAAGGGTGAAAATTTCCAGAAGTGGAAAGGGATTCATTGTAAGACTGTTCAGAATGACTAGTAAACATAGAAAGATAAATTAGGGACATTCTCATATTGAAATAGATGGAATTAAAGTCAGTGAAGGAAATACAAATGAAGGCAATTAAGAAAATTCCATGGAGACTCTTAATTAATCAGTAGAACCTATGTAATAATTTATTGGTTTTTATGGAACCAAGTGAAGTAGAAGTTGAAAAACAGTTAACAAAATCAAAGAATAGCAATGGAAGGTGATTTAAGAGAACTGCAAATGTAAATAACAGAGTTAGAGGGTAGAATTCAGAAGGATTACCTTAGAATAACTGATTTCTTAGAAAATATTTGCAGGGGAAAAATATTGAATGCAAAATTTCAGAAAATCATTCAAGAAAAAACTTCTTAGGCAATAAAAACAAAGTGGAGATTGACAGATTATTAAACTTCATAAAGAAGAAATTAAAATTCAACTTACCATGAATAGTAGTCATCAATTTCTAGAAGGAAGAAGTAAACCATATACAAAAAATGCCACTCCAATTTGCATAAGATTTTTCTTTTTGAAAAATTTGAATATGATATATTTAAAAGCAAGGAAAATTGGAAGATGGTCCCAAATTAACTATCTGGGAAAACTAGCATTTTCCTTTATTTTATTTTAAAAATTCTTTCCAATAACAAGAAATTGTTTCTCCCTTCAATTCCACTTCTCACTGAAAAAAAGAAACAAAAACTAAAATTAAAATACTTAAACCAAAAATACATAGTCAGATAAAATAAATTTCCATATTCTAAAAGCCTCTATTTCTTTCCATCATCTTGAATCCATCATCTCTCTATCAAAAAGTGGTATGGAGTCTTCATTATTAGTCCTTTGGAATCATGGTTGATTATTGCATTTATTAGATACTTAAGTCTTTCAAAATTGTTGATATAATGTTGTAGAGGGAAAAAATAGAGGAAGTTTTATAGTTGTAAATTTTATTGCAGATTTTTTTGAAGTGGCAAAGAACTAAATTTGAAGAGAATGCTTCACCAACTGGGGAATAATTGAATAAATTTTCATTTTGTGAGAGTAATGGTCACAATTGAAACAAAAAAATAATGAATTAGATTTTAATTCCATCTATTTCAATATGAAAATGTCCCTAATTTATCTTTCTATGTTTACTAGTCAGTCTGAAAGGTCTTACAATGGATCCCTTTCCACTTCTGGAAAGGAAAATAATTGTAAATTTTTATTGCAGATGTTTTCGAGGTGACAAAGAACTAGATTTGAAGAGGGTGCTTCACCAACTGGTGAACAGTTGAATAAATTTTCATTTGTGAAAGTAATGGTCAGAATCACAAGAAAAATAATGAATTAGAATATAAAGAAACTCAATGAATTTACATTTTATAAGGAGTCACCATGGATATTTTCTTTTAGAGACACTAACTTAAGGGAGGGACCATGAGGATGCAATATTTAAGAAATGATTGTTGCAGCCTCATACAATGAGATTAAAAGGAAAGAAAGAACTTGAAGAATGGGGAGAAAGCTAAAGGAAGGACATATGGATCTTGATTGTGGGGATCAGCAGAGGAAGCTATACCATATTAGTTTTATATTAGGAATAAAGTGTTATTTGACATTTGGAAGAATTAATAATAATCCATATTAATAAAAATTATGAAAAATAGTTAAAATACTTATGTTAGAAGATAATAGAAAAATTCACTTAGAAAACACAAGAAAATCTGTCTGAATTAAATGAGTTCATTAACATAAATAAATACTTAAGCTTGGTACAATGGAAATAGTAAAATACATATTCTATATATGTGGTTTGATCCTCAAAGATTATAAAAGGGTTTGCAGGAATATCTAGGAAGCAGAAGATTCCAAGATTGCAGTGTTTAAAATGTGAAAATCAGGTCATTTTTACATTTCAGGTAGGTTATCTTTTCCCCTAACTTTATTATATAAAAAGGAAAAGAATTCTTTATTTCTAAACCTAAAGGATTAGGGTTCAAATTCCTTCTTACTTGCTATGTGACTTTAAAAAAGTTACTTTAACTTCCTATGCTTCAGTTTCCTTATTTGTAAAATGAGGAAATTGAACCAGATTAATTTAAAGGTTCCTTCCAAATCTCACTCTGATCCCATAATCATTAAAATATAATATAAATTTACAAATATTATTAGCATTTCTACATGCTAGTAAAGAAACGTGTGTTTTTGTTGCTTAGTGGTTTAATTTGTCTGACTCTTTGTAACCCCATTTGGGGTTTTCTTGACAAAGAAAATGGAATTGCTTGCCATTTTTTTTTCAACTCACTTTACAGATAAAGAAACTGAGGAAAACAGGGTTAAGTGACTTGCTCAGAGTCACACAGGTAGTAAGTATCTGAAACCAGATTCCATCACAGGATAAGTCTGGTACTCTATCCAATATGCCACATAGATAGCTGTTGTTTATTCTTTTTTAAAGAGGACCAATGAAGTTACTGGTGATGTTTTTACTTGTGTGTGAATTGAATTAGGTAAGGCAGAGTTGTACAAATTTGTCAGCTTTCCTCTCTCTTACAGAGTCATAGAGGTCCAGTGGCAAGACAAAAATCAAGATGATGCATGATGGCCCAAGATGCAGTAGATGACTTTGGCATCTTCCATGTCTGACCAAGCTCTAAGGAAGCCACAGTGCCTACTTCAGTCACTTTTGTGCCATTGGAACAAATTATTCTCATCTGTTCATTCAGTTGGGGAAAGTCTTCACATCCTTGGGGCAGATAACTCACCAATGGGTTTGAGACTCCTTGATTACCCTCAACCTGACTTAGTCCATCTGCTTAAACAATTTAGCAGTATGTGGATTTGAGCCACAAATGAGAAAAAATAAGCAGCCCTGAAAAAGGCTTGGAAATGCCTCACATCAGAGTTGCTAGTCCTCCATGAACACCTCTTATATCCCACATGGATAGTAGAACAGAAAGGAAGAAATGGATATAAGAGGAAATACCATTTAAAATAAAAATAATTAAATATTTTGAACATTAACTACTAAGACACACATAGGATTTCTATTAATGGTTCATAGGAGCATAGATTAAAGCTAAAAGGGATATCTTAGATTCTCTAATCCAAATTCCTAATTTTATGAATGAGGAAACTGAGAGAGCTAGAGAAGTTTTATGACTTGCTCAGGTTTACAAAGTTAGTAAGAAACAGCAGAGCTGATATTCAAATCCAGGTCTTCTATAACTAGAAAATGATTTTTATAAAAATAACAGACCTCCTCCTAAATCTTCTCATTAACAGAGAAGTTACATACATACATAAACACATATAAAATTCATATATAACATGCATGCATATAGGTCTACATATGTTATACACATTTTTATCATTTTATTATTTATGTATACATTTATTTATATCTTTTCTGTTTTTATTATGTATGTGTGTATTCATATGTATATACTCACATATAAAAAGAATGAAATATGTGTATACACATATGTGAAGAATAAAAGAAGATATGAATATAATATATATACATATGTATGAAGAATAAAAACAAAGAATGAAATAAAATATAACAAAAATATTTCCTTCTAACAAAGAATGAAAAAAAACTCAGCAAAACTAACCAATGCACTAACCTAGTCCTATATTATAGTGCAATAATCCATACTCATAGTGCTCTACCTCCTCAAAGGAGGAAAGAAGTTATATTCTCATATAGCACCATTTCTTTGGGGCTAAAATTGGTTATTTCAATTTCATTGCATTTAGTTTCTGTTTTTGTTGCAATCACTGTTCTTTCTATTTACTATTCTGTTTACTGCTGCTTTCATTGTTCTTTCTATTATTGTTATAATCATTGTCCACATAGTTTCTGGTTACTTCATTTTACATCAATTCTTATCAGTCTTCTCAAAGTGCTCTATATCATTTATATTTATTGTTTCTTCCATTACTTTTATGTACATGGGACAACTGCTTTGTTTACATTTCTTTGGTACTACAAAAAGTACTGCTACAAACAGTTTGGTTTGAGCTTATTGTGGTATGCAACTTAAGGTATTAGTTTAAATCTAATTTCTGCAAAAATGTTTTCTAGTTTTTGTGGCAATTATTTGAAATAGGGTATTTTCTCCCAACTATATGTGTTCTGGATGTTACAACTCTGGGTAATTGAGTTAAATTATTTTTAATTATTTGTTATCTATTTAAATTATGCTGATATATTTTAATTTTATTAGTATTAATTTATTAACCCCAAAATTAAATTAATTATTTAATTAATATTTTAATTTTTAACCAGTATCATTTAGTTTGATTGATTATTGCTTTGAAGTGGCCAAATGGGTGGGTGAAAGACAATCAACTACAATATATATATATATATGAATATAAGGAAAGATAAGTACTTTTAATTCAATGGAAAAAAATTAAAACTGATAAACTTTTGCACAGAAAAAAATGGATCCAAATGAAAAGAAAAGATTTAAAACTAGAAAAAAGTCCAATTGAACATCTCTAATTTAAAATGATGTTTAAAACCTACAATCAACATATTATCAAAATAAAAGCAATTCTTCAATAAGCAGTCAAAAGATATGAACAATTCTCTACCTCCTTCCTTTGTTTAATATTTTTATTTTAATGTTCAATATTTTATTTTAAAAACCATTTTCTCAATCCCCATCTTACCTTCCCCCCATTCAACCCCCCCCCTTTTTTTTTAGGTTTTTGTAAGGCAAATGGGATTAAGTGGCTTGCCCTAGGCCACACAGCTAAGTAATTATTAAGTGTCTGAGGTCATATTTGAACTCAGGTCTCCTGACTCCAGGGCCAGTGCTCTATCCACCCCCAAAAAACCCTTTTTTTAAAAAAAGTAAAAACAAATCCTTCAATTTGTAGCTGCATAGTCTGACAAAATCAATTCCAGCATTAGTCATATGTGAAAACATATGTCTCTTTTTTTCATTTTAAGTTCATCATTACCACCTTGTCAAGATATGAGAGGCAAGTTTCATCTTTTTTCTTTTGTACTCCAGGTTTATCATTACCTTCATCACAGTTCCAAAGCCCCCCAAAGATGATTTTTCTCTCTAATGTATTGTTTATATTGGAACAAACAGTTTTGAAAAGGGAGAATAAAAATTATCAAAAAGCTCTTGGAAATTAAATATTGGAAATCACCATGGACATCATTTAAATTATTTGCCCTCACAGCAAAGAACCTTAATTTGTCAGGGAATTTTTGCATGGAGGAGAGAAACCTGGAGATACTAGTGAGAGATTAGTGGGAAGGACCTATTCCTATGAATCATCTGGTTAACTTTTCATCAAATCCAAATCCAATCCAACATTTATTAGCCAACTACTTTATTCAAAGCTGTGTTATGTATTAGGATTACAAAAACAAAAGAAACCAGTCCTTGCCCTCAAGTTGTTTATATTTTCAAGAAGAAAACAATATATAAACAAGTACATACATGTAAGTTTGAAGAGGGGGAAACAATACCAATAACTGATTATAAAATAAAAATTTTCTTATAGTAATTCATGCTTGAAGGAACTTAGGGTTTCTAAGAAGTGGAAATGAGGGGGGAATCTAGGTTTTTAAGTAGCCTATGGAGTAGTGTGCTGATAAATATTTAGCAACTAGCTTTCTTAAAATAAAAATGCAGGACACACTCTTAAATTTAATCTGTATTATTATTTTTCTCCACTATGTTTTTAATTCTATATAATCAACAAAACAAATCAAATATAAATACACAATCAAATGTGAAATAAGTCTTTAAAAGGAAGAATAGAGCCAGGTTGGGAAAGGGCTTTAAAGTGAGGAATTAATATTTCATTCCAAAGTTAATAGAAAACAAATTTAAAAAAGCGGGGAATGACAAGGCCAGACTTATACTTTAGGAAGATTATTTTTGCAGTTATGTAGAAGATGGATTAGAGAAAAAAGTGACACATAGCTCAGAATCCAATTTGGAAACTTACATCATCTTTGTGAGAAGTGGTGGGGTCCATCTTTACAAAAAGAAAGAAAAAGGAGGAGAGAAATGTTAAGGAAGTAGAATGAAAAAGATGACTTTTGGGATATAATGAGTGAGGGGAAAATCATATTTAAGGTTGTGAAACTGGGTAATTTGAGGGATTGTGGTGCTATCAATAGAAACAGATTAAGTATAGAGAAGAGATGAATTTAAGGGAAAAGAGAATGAATTCAGGTTTGGACAAATTGAGTTAGAGAAACCTAATGGGGGCAGCTAGGTGGCACAGTGGATAGAGCACTGGCTCTGGAGTCAGGAGGACCTGAGTTCAAATGTACTCTCAGATACTTCATAATTACCTAGCTGTGTGACCTTGGGCAAGTCACTTAACCCTATTGCTTTGGAACTCCCCCCCCCCCCCAACAAAAGAAAGAGAGAATGAAGGACAAATAACAACCACTTTGACATTTGTCAACTGGGGTATCCTGACTAAGAAATTTCACTTATCTGAGCCTTAGTTTCTTCATCGTAAAGTAGAGAAGCCTAATGGTCATGCATACAGTTTGAAATATTCAGGAAGCAAAGTGGTAACGTGGAACTGAAGCTCAGGAGTGAGATTTGGGATGGGTTTATAGATCTCAAAGTTATTTTTAAAGAGATAATTGCATTTGTGGGAATTGATGATATCATCAAGAATGAGAATAGAAAAAGAGATCAGTGGACAGAACTTGAAGATATAGCTATGACTAGTAGGACAAGAAAACATCTTATCCCTTATTCTATGTCCTCTTATTTTCCAATAACACTGTTATCCTTGCTGTTTCTTCTACAAGATAATATACCTTCTGATTCTGTACATTTTCCTGGCTATCTCCCATGCCCGAAATACTCTCATTTCTATCTCTTAACTTCTCTGGCTTCCTTCAAGTTTCAGCTAAAATCTGCAACCCTACCTTCTGATCTTCCTTAAGGCTAATGCCTTTGCTCTAAGATTCTTTAGATCTTTTGTTTTGCTATAGTTATTTATATGTAGTCTCCCCCATTAGATTGTGAGTTCCTTGAGACATGTTACTTTGCTTTTCTTTGTCTTCCCCAAGTGCCAGATAGATATTAGGTATAGACTTGACTTGAAAGCACATGGATAATGATAGGAGACTAACTTTGGAGAAAAACCAGAAGGGAGTAGTATCAGTATTCTGAAAGTAGCCAGAGAGGAAGTGGTCAAATGTATCAAAAGCATCAAAGAGGTCAAGGAGGAGGACTGTGAAAAGACTGATCATTTTAGTAATTAAAAGGTCATTGGTAACTTTAGAAAGTTTCCCAGCAGCTAGGTGGCTTAGTGGATAAAGCACTGGCCCTGGAGTCAGGAGTACCTGGGTTCAAATCTGGTCTCAGACACTTAATAGTTACTTAGCTGTGTGGCCTTGGGCAAGCCACTTAACCCCGTTTGCCTTACAAAAAACAAACCTAAAAAAAAAGCAAGAATGGTTTCAATCAAGTGGTAGATCCCAAAGCAGATGGTAGAGAATTAAGAAGAGAGTCCACTCTTCTCAAATAGTGATATTCTATTGGTATGATTCTAGTAAATAGGTATGCTTCAGGACTCACAAGTCATTTGCATAAGACTCAGCTTTTTGGAGGAGAATGACAACTTGATGCTCCATATTGCAAAGATAAAATATCAATGGGACAGTTTTAAGGAAGGGCGACAGATAAACAAATGGAGGAGGGGGATCACAAATCACCTTGGGAAGAGCAGAAAATGTAAGCAAAGAGAATATGTCTTTTTTCTAGGAACCTTATAACTGAAAGGAGCTATAGAATATTTTCTTATTTTTTTAAACTAGTCTTTGATTGGTTACTGGATGTCAGTTAGAACATGTATCACCAAGATGTCAGGGGAGGCATAACACTAAGCTTTACTTACCTTTTCCCCACTATTCTTATATCTATGCAGGTGTGACTCTGGCAACTAACTATACTTCCCTCTTCATGCTGATGTTGGGTGAGGGCTGGCAGAAGGTAGGGAATGGCAAAAGGCCAGAACCTCCTGCTAAGGCCTGAAGGTGGTGGGAGTGTGAGTCTAAGCTTATCTTCTAAGAAGATGTGTACTCTGGGTGGAGAGAGGTAGGAGAAGGGAACATGTCTTCTTGGGAAGAAGATCTTTTGGCAAATAACCTGATGAAGGTAGGATAACCACTTCCCCTTCCCTTGGTAATCAAACTCTGGAATGTTCCGGTTTCAAGTGTGCTTCAATAGTGTTCCTCACACAAATTTCATACTCACCACTTGGTCTTAACTATGATATTAACCTGCTGTTTGGTGGTAAGACCAGACCTCCTATCTTTTCTAAAGAATAAGAGTTACCAGAATTTTGTAGCTTCACACCCTATTCCTAGTTTGACTTTGGGTGGGAGGAACTGTGGGTGAATAGACTGCTCCTTTAAGACTTAGACTTAGCAATAAGCAGGAAGGTGAGTTACTTAGAGTCATACTTTCTCTAGACTCTGGTGGAAGGACAACTGGGGGCGGCTATCATTCGTTAGAGGACATAATGTATTTGGGATTATATCTATATTGCCACCCTCCTTTATGGGATCATCATTTGTCTGAATGTCCTCCAAATTTGACCCCACCCCCACCCCTGCTCCTACCATCTCCCTAGGAAACAGCCCCACTTATCCTGTGCTGGCAGAAAAAAATCACTAATAATTAGAGAAAGGAATTTTTTTAAATGAATCAAACAACCTTTACACATCATAATCACAAAGATGGTGAAAGTGACAAAATTCCAGAATGATAGAAAAGCAATTCATGGCAATTAAACCTGTGAATTGATTAAAAAAAATGAATTTTACAAGAATAACAAAATTCAACTATGTATGAGTTAATAACATCAAATAATAGCAAAACTAATGGGGAATGAATCTGATTTTCATTTATTTTATTCATTGGAAAATTGCACAGACAACCTTTTCAACCACTTTTTAAATGTTTTGCTTAACAATTTTCTGGGTTTGTGGTAGCCCAGAAAAATCTGTCTGGTTTTTCCATCCCTAGCCTTTTTGATGATTGGCTATCTCTATTCTGGATACATGAATACCTCCTGCTTGATATAGTCTCTCCTTCATAGATTTTTCTATGTCTAGAATTTTCTATGTCCAAAATTTGCACATAACCTTTGTTAATGGGAGAATATTGATTGTGTCTTTTTAGGCATTAGGCAGATGCTAATTTTTGCAATCTGCTTTTTGCAGTTTCTACTACTTTAAATAATTTTCACTGGTGAATAAATCTAGGCTCATTAAAGATTGTTGTTCAGTTACTTCAGTCATGTCTGACTTTTAATGACCCCCATTTGGAATTTTCTTGGTGTTGCTCCTTTTCCCAGCTTGTTTTATAGATGAGGAAGCTAAGGCAAACAGGGTTAAATGACTTATGCAGGATCACACTTCTAGTAAGTGCCAGGGATCAAATTTGAACTCAAGAAGATAAGTCTTCATGATTCCAGGTCTGGTGCTCTATTCTCTGAATCATCTAGCTAAAGAATCAGTGAAGAAAATCCTTGGTTTGATTCATAGAAGATGAGATTATCAGGGATAATTATTCCTCATTCTGCTTCTACTTCATTTTGATCTCCCCTGCTAGACCCCCTGTATTTTATTCTATGTAACTTGGAGATAATGAGGATTTGGTATGGCAATATCTATTAAAATGTTCTTAAGGATAAATTTCATATCTGTGTAATTATTGGTAATATTTTGGCCTGTGGTAATTGTAGTGTAGTTTACTAGTTGAGTTCTCTGAATTTTTTAAGATCTGTACTTATAGTAGAGAGATTTGTCACCTGCTTATGAAAGAAGTATATGAAAGATAATGAATTTCTGATATTTATGTCTAGATGCTAGGTAACGACTTATTAGACTCAGCAGGTTACTGTTCAACATCATGTTCAGCAATTCATGACCCTATGGACCAATAATATAATATAATATATATTATATATATTATATATAATATATATATAATATAATACTGTCTATAGGGTTTTCTTGGCCAGGTTACTAGAGTAGTTTGTTATTTTTCCTTTCTAGTGGATTAAAGCAAATAGAGATTAATTATTTGGCTCCAGGGTCACATAACTAATAAGTATCTGAGTTTGGATTTGAACTCAGTTCTTCCTGACTCCAGGTTAACCATTCTATCCATTGAGTCACCTAGCTGCCTCTCTTTAATACGTATCAAATTTTTATAGACTGGGGAAATGTGTTGCACAATTTCTACTATTTTTCTTGCTATCAGGCTATCTAAATCCAAATCCATTGCACTTTCCTTCACACTGGCAGGCATCATAGGTCAGCTAGGTAGTAGGAAGAATAGAGTACCAGTCCTGGAATCAGGAGGACCCAAGTTTGAATCTGACCTCAGACACTTGACACTTACTAGCTGTGTGACCTTGGGCAAATCACTTAATCCTGATTATCATGCATCCAGGGGGATCTCCAGTCATCCTGATTCATATCTGTCAAAGGACTCAAATGATTCTGGAGGAGAAAGTGAGACTGGTGACTTAGCTCAGCACCCTCTCACTCAAATCTAATGCATGTGCTTGTCATGGCATCACCTCTCTGATATCATGGTCTTCTTCTAGCACGAAGGGCAAACAACATCATTACTATTTTCTTGCATAATCTATATTGATTATTAAATTTGAATTCCTGATGGATGACCCTTGTGTAATTTCTGGAGGAAGTAAGTAATAAATGGGCATTGTAAATCCCATCCATTTCCATAAACAAATTTGTATAACTTAGTCATTAGTTCAATGATTTTTTTATGGATATATTGTCAGCTAGGTTCACATAGCTTTTATTTATGGAAGACCTTGTGATTCCAATATTGAATCTTAGACATTACCTAGACTCTATTTGGATTCAATCAATATCATCATCATCATCATCATCATCATCATCATCATCATCATTATCATCATCGTCCTTTTCTTCCTCCTCATTACAAAGCCTCCTAGCTCAATTTTTAGTGACATAAAATTTAATATTTTTCTATTGTGGATAATAATGACAATCAAAAAACTAATATAATCTAAGTCTTATAAAGGAAAAATAAAATAACCCTATTCTCTACTCATTCTATTTAGAAGGAAGATTTTCAAGTGTTTTCAGAACAGCTGACATGTGTTAGGCTGAAATCAAACTCTCCAATATAGGTTTAAAATAGAAAAAGAGCACATGTATATTTTGCATACTATAAACACTTTATAGAAAGTTTAATAAGACTCCAGAGTATAGTTCTGACTAGTTCTACATTTTATTTTTAGTTCAAGGGAAATTTTATAAATTGCAAGAACTTAAAGTTTCAATGAATATTTCAGGTCCTTAATCCTTTCTATCTGCATGAATTCAGCAGGATATGACTATAGCTAAATTTTCTTCAATTGAGGTCACACTTTTACTCCTTTTTTCTAACATTTTGAATGTTGTAAAATTCTTCAAAGTGGTGAAATTGCCATTTTGAAGGCAAAGATTCAAGTGTTTTATCCTGAGAGGCTGATGTGTAAGCAAAAAAGTAGATCAAGGGGTGAGATATAACTGGGGTCAGTGGGCATATTAGATCAAAACTGCACATGTGACTTTCCATTGTCTGCATCTACAGATAAGTATTTTCCCCCCATCCTGAACAAGTCGTGTCAGCAGACAGTTATATTGCTGTCTTCTACCTCAAGATCAGAACCATGGTTTCTTCCAAGTCATCCTGCAGAAGCCAGCAAATTTTGTTTTAGTGTACAGGGAAGCTTGCAGAGTCCCTCCCTCCATGACACAGGAATTAGCATTCTCCAGCATCAAGAGATGTAAAAGACCCTTTGATTCTATAAAGGAAATTTGATTCTTAAACAAAAAGGAATTTTATGTTCTCCTCTTCCTATTCCCTTTGTGTTTGAGTTTTAGTAATGGTTCATATTTATGGAGAAACTATGAAACTATAGTAGATACATTTTTTCTTTCTGTTTATTGATGTGAAAAGAAATACAAAGAGGTAAGGATGACTAGGAAGGTGAGGGATTGGTTTTGGAGATAAATAGTGATCTGCCAAAATTTCTATTTAGCAATGAGTAATTATGTGGGAATTCCAATTTAAAAAACATTTTTGCAAGGTTGAAAAATTGTTTAAAACCTGGAAACCTTTAAAAGTCAAAGTTCTAGGTGGGTGGGGAAGCCATTACTTGACCCTAACCATAGCAGTACAATCAAAGAGATATTTTGCATTCTATCCAGTGGGGTAACTAAAGCTTACTTTATCCAAAAAAAACACTAATTAGGATGGGGAATAGGATTATTTCTCAGTTTCTTTTAAGTTCAATTCACTTGAAAGTCTCATTAAGGAGCATAGGTATGAGAAACATAAATCCTTTTGCTTTTTGCACAAACCCCCACACAACAGATGCAGAGATATAAAATTTTTTGGTGTGTTTTGCTACATAAATCTCACTCCTACTGCTCTACTTCAATCTCTACCATCATGGCCAAAATGTACTACTCAGTTCTGTTTTTATTCAAAATTGGCATGCTTAAAATCACAGCAGAAAAGCTTAAACTTTGTTCTGAGAAATAGGATTTTGAAATAATTCTGGGTATTTCAAAAGGTAGCCATGACCACATGTAACTGATTTGTCTGTTGGATGTGAATCCACAAGTTCAGGATATGTCATTATTCAGGAAGAAGAGTAGAAGAGACTGCTATGTCTTTCAATATTTCATAGTGAGCTTGTATTCATGGTTGTCTGTTACCATAAAAGACAATTTTAATGGTAGAGCAACCTTAATGAAAGCTATGCTTTAGATTGGTAAAACCAAGAGGGAACAAGACCACTCCCAGTTTATCTGTGGTTGCAAAATACGAGTTGAATTAGCTTCAATAAGATCTTTTCTTCCTGGGCACTTATTTTATTCTATTTTTGAATTAGAGTTATTTTTGTAACTCTAGAGTTATTTTATATTAATCTTAATAGAGCACATTGTAAAAATACCTACTGGTAGTGGGATACTGATAAATGTTTAACTTAATGACTCTCCCTGTTAAATGTACCCATGATAAACTTTTGGTTTGGTTTGGTAATATTTTCTGCTTTAGGAACTGGGAGAGGGCTTGGGAACCTTAACTGGGATAATTCTTTTGAATTGTTACAGTTTTATGGCTACTGTGAACTCAGTTTGATTTGCCACTGGGATTAGAGTAATCAGGTAAAGACAAAGATGCTGCTCTCCTATATTAGGGTTTGCAGTCATATTCCAAAGTCATAGTCCTTCCCTAAAGTTTCCTCAAGAGCTAAGTGGGATTTTCTCACGTAACATGAGTTGGATCCTTTGGACTCTGATGACCTGGCTTCCTGCCTTGAAGATTCCTCCCATGAAACTGTTTCCCCTCTTCCAACCCATCTGATGATGAATCCAGTGAATGGTTTCCTGCCCTCAGTTGGCCTAGGTAATAGGAAATGGTTGGATATAGTTGCAGTTGTTCTATATGTTAAGGTCATTGTACTTGAATTTCCAGAATTTGGGGTAGAAAGGAACTGTGTTGAAGAAGGACATTAGACACGACAGATTCTTCATTCATTTCTCCTGTCATCTGCAAACTAGGGATAGCAAAGTAGCACAGTAGATAGAGCACTGGCTTGGAGTAGGAGGATGGGAGTTCGAATCCAGTCTCAGACACTCAACACTTGCCAATTATGTGACCTTGCGCAAGTCACTTAATCCTGATTGCCTCACATCCAGGGTCTTTTCCAGTCATCCTGATTCATATCTGACGATTGGACCTAGATGACTCAGAAAGTAATACTGGTGGCTTAACATAACATTCCCTCACTCAAACCTAATTCATGTTCATGTCATAGCATCACCTCCCTAATGTCATGGTCTTCTTTGAGAAGGAAGGACAAGCATCATTATCATCTCCCAAAAAGCAAGATTTGTTTCCATAGCTGCCAGTATAACTGCTGGCAGGTCAACCAGGCAGGCTGACTGACTCCATGGATTTGTAGATTATTGAGTCACCATCCTCATCTTGTAGCTAGACAATGTTCTTTAATTTCAAATTTCATTACTCTTTGTCCATATCCTGGGGAAAGGCATATTTAGTTGGATAGACCTGTTAGCCCACTTCAACAACTAGAATATGATTGACAAGTTACTTCCTAAAAATTAATAGCTTCCAATTCAATCTAAAGAAGGGAGTCCTTTAAATTCTCCCCTCATTTAATAGTATCCATAACTATAGAAACCAGTGAGCTAGTGACTCAACTGGTTTCTGCCAGTATTTAGTTTGAAATGAACTCAATTCATTTGAAGTATATCTTTGCTTCCTACTGATCCTCCCTCTCTTGATGCTACTTAATCCTGGCTGACTTTGGTGGCATCATTCTGACTGATTAAGATAAACAGGTTCTCAGAGTAGAATCTCCTCACCAAGGCTTTCTGAAGATGGGGCAGGACATCAAAACTATATCCCTCTCATTTGGACTCTGTGATATAAATATTCTCATGTGGTTTCTTGTAGAGATTGTAGTCTTCTCTTATTATCATATCTTACTATTTATGATCCAAAACTCTTGTGAAGACAAGTATCTTGGTGGGGAGGGGTAGGAGAAGCCTTTCCCAGCCTCAGATACCCTCATATTTGGATTCTAATGAAATCCAGTTCCCCTTTTATAGGAATAGCATTATTCTCAGAGCCAATCACTATAATCTTCTTCAGGAGAAATTGCATAATAGTAGGCCATGATGTACTTCTACTGTCCTGTTGGTGTTCATTTTTTATTTACCTAACTATGCCTTCTGGGTAATTTGGAATCTCTCTCAGTCCCCCTAGAAAAGGTATCCCTGATATTATTCAAGACTTTCTCTCTTCTAACCCAATCTATACTTTCCTTTTTCACAAAAGATAAGGCCATTCTGATTAAATCCTGCTGGCAATGAATTAGGTGTGTAAGGGTGCCCTCAGTGTCAGATTCAACAAGAATGAGTACTCAAGACAAAAGTCTATTATTGCCTTTTATTGTTACCAGAGAAGGAGATAGTCATATAGACCCTCAGGGATACACATTGTTATTATTTTTTTTATGTATGGCAATGGGGTTAAATTATCAAGTATCTGAGGTCATATTTGCACTCAAGTCCTCCTGACTTCAAGGCTGCTACTCTATCCAGAGCTGCCCCAGGGTTACACATTGAAAGCTGAAAACTGAATTTGACTTTTCAATATCTTCCTACTCCTTTTGGATATGTGCTCAATCCTAGTAACACAGAGGCCTTCATGGAAGTGAAGTCCCTTATTATATTGGAGTAAATCTGAGTCTTCCCCAAACTGTCCTTATGCAAATCAGTTCCCAGATGCTACCAGCCTTGTAGTACTCAGGAAATTTCCAATATGATCATTAAAGCAAACAAGGTTTGGAATTAGGCAGTTAAAATTGCTAAATACCTCTACTCTTTGTCTCAGAAGTTCCATTGCTAAGCATATACCTTCAGTAGACCATTGACAAAAGGGAAGATTCCATATGTGACAAAATATTCATACCAGAACTTTTTGTGATAGCAAAGAACTATAAAATAAGTAGATACCTATAAACTGAGGAATGACTAAAGAAATTGTGACACAATATTACTTTTATATAAGAAATAATGAATATAGGGAATATAGGTAACCATGGGAAACATGAACTGATGGAAAGGTTTAAAGATCTATTAGTTTCAAAAGTAAGTATAATACTGAGGAGTTAAGTCATTCTTTAAATCAAAGTAGTGGAAGCAGATAGTGGTTGTGACTTGCCCAAAGTCACACAGTTTGTATGTGTTTGGGACAAGATTTGGACTCAGATCTTTCTCCAGGCTCAATATTTAATCTACTGTACCACTTAGCTCATTAATTTTTAAATGCTTGTTACTTATTTTTTAAAAATATCAAAACTTTTATAAAAGGAAAGTTTCTCTCCCTAATTGATAAATGGCCAAAGGATATGAATAGACAGTTTTCCAATGAATAAATTAAAGATATATATATATATATATATATTCATATGAAAAAATGCTCCAAATCATTATTGATTAGAGAAATGCAAATTAAAACTATGAGACATCACCTCATACCGATCAAATTGGCTAAGATGAGAAAAAGGGAAAATGATCAATTTTGGAGAAATTGTGAGAGGATTGGAACATTGATGCATTGCTGGTGAAGTTGTTAAAGGATCCAACCATTCTGAAGAGCAATATGGAACTATGTCCAAAGAACAATAAAGCTGTTCATTGCCTTTGACCCAGCAATTCCAATTCTAGACCAATAGTAAGAAGAAATCATAAAAAATGGGGAAGGCCCCACATGCTCCAAAATAATCATAACAGCTTTTTTTGTAGTGGCAAAGAAATGGAAATTGAGGGGATGCTCATCAATTGGGGTATGGCTGAACAAGTTATGGTACATGAATACTATGTAATACTATTGTTCTATAAGAAACCATAAATGGTTGGACTCTAGAGAAGCATGGAATGATTTACAGGATCTGATGCTGAGTGAAGGGAACAGAACCAAAAGAACAATGTACAAATTAACAACATTGTGAGATAATCAACCTTGATGGAAGCAGCTCCTTTCAGCAGTTCAGAGAGCTAGGACAAAGGCTATGGACAATGCTATCCCTATCCAGAGGAAACAAAACAAAACAAATCAAAAAACCTTTAGAATCTGCGGAACACTTTATAAAAATGATCTCTTATGTATTCCTTTCCCTTAATCCTAATTCCTCATACTGAAAATGACTAATCTATAAGTATGTTTATCAAAAATATCTATGTACAATGTTAGCCTGACTGCCACTGAGGGTAAGAGGGTGGGAAGGGAGGGTGGGAGGAAATTTTGTAACTTAAAAATATACATATGCAATATGGTTGAATGTTTAAAAAAACTTTCATAAAAATAAAATATCAATTAAAAATAAAAAGAAAGTCTCCAGGTTTGCAAGAGGTAAAAAGGATTGGTTTGGTGGAGAGAGGAGGGTAGCCTTCATATTAATAAAAGTTTTTAATGCAATATTTACTGATTTTAAAAGTATAAATTATTGGATTGAAATATTTTCTTTGCTGGCAGGAACTATTCATTTTTGACTTTGGTTCTCTAATGCCTAACCTATTAGTAGGCATTTAATAAAGTGACTCCTGATTGATTTTTATTCATTATTTTATGTATAAAAAAGTAAAATTGGAGCAGAATTTCAGTAGAATGTAAGCTTCTTTTTAGAAAAGAGATGATTTTCAGTTTTTGCCTTTGTATCATCAGCCTTGAACAGTGCCAATCAAGTGCTTGTTGAATTGAATGAATTTGAATTGTCTCATTTTAACCTTGTGTAAGGGTTTACAGGAGGATTCTCTTCCATCCTTTTGTATGTGAGCAGTTTGGTTATTGAAAGGGGTAGAAAACAGCTACTGTGTAAAAGAAAGGAAACAACCAAATTGTGAAGAATGGAAGTAGTGGTATCAAATTACAGACTGTATGTTGACTTAGACAACTACAAATTACCATTAATTATATTGTATTGTATTTTTTATTTATTTTGTTAAATATTTCCCAATTACATTTTAATCTGATTTGGACTGCACTGGGCAATTTGTCAAGCTGCTCTTTCTTTGCAAACAATTTTTTGGTTGGAAGAGTGTACAAGAAAACTTTTGTTTGTAGAAAACAGTCAAAATCTATGTATGAAGAAATACTATTGTTATTTTTCCTGTTAAAACACTAGAACTGACACAAGAAGAGGAGACAGAGAACTTCCAGGATCTATGTGAAGACAAGAGACCACTCAATTTCATTACATGTGACTATTTTCAGAATGTGAGAGACTAAAATTCATAAAATGATAAAGTAAACAGCTGCTTGGAGAAAATAGGATTAAATAAGGACTATTGGTTCATAACTAACAGAAAGTTGGATTTTCTGAATTTTAATTCATAAAGGAAAAATGAATAGCAGATTACCAGGAGGGTTTGATCTGAGCCACTGGTACTAGTAAAAAACTCAGCAAAAGAGGAGACAGCAGTAGGTAAGAGACAGCAGGAAAGGATGCAAGAGGTGCTTAGTAGGGGAAGGCAGCTGAGTGTAGGAAAAAAACATTGCTTTGTGAATTCACTGAAGAAAAGTTTGGGATTAGAAGACCATACCTCTACACTCTTGGTCAGCTAGGTAGATAAAGGGTCAGACCTGAAGTCAGGAAGATTTGAGTTCAGAAAAGTCACTTTAGCCTGTTTGACTCAGTTTCTTCACCTGTAAAATGAGCTGGAGAAGGAAATGAAGAAGGAAACCTCTCTAGGATCTTTGCCAAGAAAACCCTAAATAGGGTCACAAAGAGTCAAACTGAAAAACAACTAAACAACAGAAATCCACCAGAGGGGAAGTCATGTTTTGTGCTGGGAATGAATTTTCGATAATCCCAAGTAACTGGTCCATTGATACTTTTACAGATAAGTGCTAAGGTTCAGAAAGGTGAATCAACTTATTCAAGGTCACAGAGCTGTTTGTGTGTATGTGTGTGTGTGTGTGTGTGTGTGTGTGTGTGTGCGTGCACACGTGCTCACCAGTGCTTGTTTTGGGGGTTGGGGAGTAGAGAACAGAATAAATTTGCTAGCTTAAAAAAATGATCTGAACCCTCATTGACTGCAGTTTCTATCACCTTGCCTCAATTCATTATTGGAGTGATTGTTAGAAGCCTTTACTACTTTCCCTTGCAGATGCTGCTGTTTCTAATTAGAGATACAGCTTTGACCCTTTGACTGCTGATAACAATTTTGCCCCTAGATATATCTTACTGGCTAACTGGAAAAGGCAGGTTAATAACATCTGAACTGGGGTCTATTATTAGAAGTGAGTTTGTGAAGTAAACTCCCTATGAAGCTAATCTTTGGAATGTTGACTCTTTCTGAGGTCAGTAATTGGGTGCCTTGGAATTCACGCTACAGCAACAGGCCTAAGCCTGTTTCAGTCCCCTTTAAAATTGCTATCCTAGGGTCAGTAAAATAATTACTTCATTTGAAAAGGGTGAGGAGTGTGAAGAAGGAAGAAGATAGTGAGAGAAGAAATAACCTACATGACTTACTCAGAATGCCAAAGTCTAATTAAAATAACGTGTCTAAATAAAATAACGTGTATTACCCAAGAGAGACATTCAGATATTTCTGCATCACTTCTAGTCAATTTTATTTTTCTACATAATCACAAGTAGCCATAGGCAGAGAAGTCTCAAACTACAGATGTTAGTCACTAATTCATCATTTTGGAGGCCATCACATTTTTTTTTCACTAGGACATTATCTTTTTTTTCTTTGTTTAAACATCTTCCATTATCTGGGAGAGATTATCTGAATACTGGCCCAACACAAACACTTGTGTTTGTTTCCATAACAAAAGTGAGATGCATCAAGACTTGATGGATAGAATGTGAGGGTAGGAGTCAGGAAGTCCTGGGATAATTTTCACCTCAGATGCCTATTAGCTATGTGACCACAGTAGTAAATCACTCCATTTCTCAGGGCCTTAGGCAGTTCTAAGACTTCATAAATTTTAACTGAATTTTCTTATCTGCATCTTTGGAGAAAATGTGCACATAGCTGATTCCCTATACTAAAGAAATGTCTTGTCTAATCTCCCTTTCCCCCCCCAGCAAAGCAAAACAAAATTAAGAAGCAAACTATAGTTTCTGCTTTAGAGGGTTGCAATTAGGCTCAAATGAGATAAAGAATCCTGTGAATGATAGGGCTTGGACTTGTGATTTCCTTGGTATAGTGATAGGAGTTGTCAGTAAATGTTTAATGACTGGTAGGAGTGAGTAGGAATTTATTGGATACTCTTCTAAATGTAATCTGCCTTATTCAAACTTAACCAAATTTAGACAATCGAGAAAAGAATAAATCAAACCTTGATATTTCCTAAGGTGTCAAAGCTCACACTGAAAGTTGAACTATCAGCTTGGTTTGAGCTGACTTAGACGTCTGTGTAGTGAACTCCCAGGTGAGGAGACACTTTCTATAAATGCAGGTTTTCACTTTCTTTGTGATTAATAGTCTTAGAATGTTGCCTCTTGACACAGAGGTTAAGTAACTTGCCCAATCATATTGCCTAATCATACATGTCAGAGGCAAGTCTTTACTTTTATATTTTTTATACCAGATTCCCTCTTTATTTTATTTATGCCTATTTATTTATTCATCCATTCATTTTGTTTATAATTTATTTATTTATGATTTGTTTATTTATAATTTGTTTATTTATTATTTATTATTCATTCATTTACTTATTTATTTGGTTTTTGCAAGGCAAATGGAGTTAAATGGCTTGCCCAAGGCCACACAGCTAGGTAATTATTAAGTGTCTGAGACTGGATTTGAACTCAGGTACTCCTGACTCCAGGGCCAATGCTCTATCCACTGTACCACCTAGCTGCCCCATGCCTATTTATTTTATTTTATTATTATTTTTTATATTTTTTTAGGTTTGTGCAAGGCAAATGGGATTAAGTGGCTTGCCCAAGGCCACACAGCTAGGTAATTATTAAGTGTCTGAGACCAGATTTGAACCCAGGTACTCCAGGGTCGATGCTTTATCCACTGTGCCACCTAGCTGCCCCCATGCCTATTTATTTTATGGGAGCTAGGTAATGCAGTGGATAGAACACTGGACATAGAATCTGGAAGACTCATTTTCCTGAGTTCAAATCTGGTTTCCAAGTCATTCCACATTAGCTGTGTGACCTTGGGCAAATCATTTCACCCTGTTTGCCTTAGTTTCTCATCTGGAAAATGGACTGGAAAAGGAAATGGTAAACCCACTCCAATATCTTTGCCAAGTAAACCCCAAATGGGGCCACAAAAAGTTGAATGCAACTAAAGTGATTTACTAAAAATTTATTTTATGTAAAATACTATATAAATATAAACTATTGTTGGTATTATTTTTACTCAAAAATAGTAATGTATTCAACCAGAGCCTTTTGCTGTCATTATCAGGACCTGCTGAACATTCTATCTTCCTAAATACCAGGAGTGTAAATATATAGAATTAAACAATCCCTATTCTCAAAGAACTTATATTTAAGAATGTATATGACAATCTTATCTTGTAAGCTTTCTGGGAAATGTGGCACCCAAAGAGCTTGGTTAAAGCCCAGACTTTAACTCCTCCATCAATCTATGGCAGTTTGCAACCTTTTCCCTGATGCCCAATTATCTGGTTCTCATAGAAAGGATAAGGCAAGAAGAGATGGGATGGCAGCCTTGTTTCTGCAAAGCAAGTCCCTATCTCCTTTGAATAAATTCTAAATAGACTAAAAGGAAAAAAAAATCTAGAACCCTCACTCAACTGAGAAATAATTAGAAAAATATTTAGGGTTCAGCTCCTTAGATTTGTTAAATAACTGAATCAATGCTAACTTTAGTTCCCATATCCTGGAAATGTAATCAGACCTGAGTTAAAATGCAGAACTTAGCTACCAGTCAGCCTGGTACCTCTAACTTCCAAATGGCAATTTTTAATCTATGAGACTTTGAAATCCAGGTCCTTAATTAACCTTAAAAAGGCCTCTTTCCCTGTGTAATTCATAACCACTGACATGAGCTTCAGTGTTTTGGCTAACAGTTCCCAGATTTTTGTTGAGGAGGGCAGAAGCAAGAACCATTTCTGTGGGGGTTGGGACTTTTGTCTTCAAAGTTATTTTCCCATCAAGATTTAAGAAGACCAGCATCCAAGACAAGGTCCAGACTTAGTCTGACTTCAACCTGCCTTTCCAGGGAAACATCAGTTTAGGACAGGATATAAAATAGAACTTCTGCTCAGTAAGGGAGTCTTAGCAGCTTTTGTCTGGAGGCCAAAACAATGGAATCATATTTTAAAAACAAGACCATAACTAAATGAATGTGAATTTCTACTGCCATTATTTTAAGAGAGTCTATGTATGGAAATAATGAAAATGCACTGAAAATTAGATTGTCTTTATACAATTACAGGTAGAACCTGTTTATATTCAGGATCCTCCCCTAACAGTAAGGCTCCTGTGTACTGGATAGTTGCTAGGTTTCCTATGCTTCCTCGGACCACAGCAGAAAAGTATTAGAAGGAAGAGATCAAAGCTGAGAGTCTGGAATTTTAAAAATGAGATTCAGATGTTTCAATAAATCTGATAGGGAGATGCAAAGAGACTCTTCCATCTCGGGGTGTGAAACTCGCTTGGAATTTGGTCTATGACCTCACCTGGCCATTCTATTTCATTAAATCCCCTGCTTAAGGGGGATTTAATGAAGCAGGTCCAAGGGTCAGAAAGGATTTTTCATCCCATTTACAATATGCAATATTGCTTGGATGCCTTAGGGGTTGCTAAGCATTTTGCCTCCTTCTCAAGTATCACAGAGCAGACACATCCAAAAAAGCAGGAAGTTGGGCACACTGGATCACTGGTCTGATCTCATCTGACAAATCCTTTGTTGTGATTAGTTTTAGAAACAGAGGGAGTCAATACAATAGAATGGGTTAAGAGATCATAGATTCAGAGATTGCTGGAGTTGGAAGAGACTTTGAGTCCAACCCTGTCATTCTATAGATGAGTAAAGTGAGACCCAAATAGGTCAAGTGACTTACCCATAGTCACCCAACTAGTTAGTGATAGAATCAAACTATTAAATGAATTTTTAGAACCCCTCACCCAGTTCTTTATTTTATTTCAGTTGAAAAAGAAATTTGGATTGCTTCCTTTTGGCTTAGAGTTACTTCTTTCATATCTAGATATCTACCAGCAGGGAATTAAAAAAAAACCCAATCAAACCATGTACTTACTGAAGAAAAATAATATTGTGTCACAGAATCAGATATCAATGCTATTATCAAAGCAAACTGATTTCTAAAGCCAAGTGCTTGGAAAATCTTAGTAGAGCAACTGAGCCATCAGCCTTGACATGGATGGTGGAGGAGGGGTTTATGAACCATAGCTTTAGGTAATCTAATATTTTTCCCTTTAGAATTACTAAAAACAAAGAATGAAAGGTGTGGAGGATAAAAGGGGAACCCAGTGTGCTTTGTCCTTTCCCCTCAACCACCCAAATACAATGCAAAATGATGGGAGACAAATTAAATAGATGTTGACAACTCTGATATGACTGAATCAAAGTCATATATTTTTATAGCATCACAATTGACTTGTTCAGATACCCAGTTTTGGTCACTAGACTTTGGGCATCCAGATCCAGTAATAGGTGTTGAAGAGGCAGAAACTGTGATTCTAATTTCAAGAGGACTCACAGTCACCCAGTGGCTCATTATCCCCAGTGCTGGTAATCAAGGGGGCAATCTGGAGAAAAAGGGAGGCAGCACTCATTAAGTGCCTATTGGGCAGCTGGCTTGGTAAATAAGCATTCTTTACAATATTATCTCTTTTGATCCTCACAGCAAACCTGGAAGGTAGATGCTATTATTATTATGCTTATTTTACAGTTGAGGAAACTGAGGTAGACAAGAGTTTAAGTGACTTACCCAAGGCACATGCTAAGTAAGTTCCTGAGGCAGGATTTGAATCAGAGGAATGATGGATGGATGAAACACCCAACTGTCATAGCTTGTATTCAGAAAGTACTTTAAGGTTTACCAAACACCTTACATACAATTGTTTATTTGATTACAGCATTGGTATTGCTGGCAATATTTCATCAGGGAATTGGGAGTAGCAGAGAAATTAGTGAATTGTAGATGTTTGTGTGTGTGTTTGTGTGTGTGTGTGTGTGTGTGTGTGTGTGTGTGTGTGTGTGTATGTGTGTGTGTGCATACATTCAGTTGTAGATTCCTGAGCATTTTGTTTGGTGTTAATTGAAGATCCTCCATAGTCTGTGTGTGATTTGTCCATATCTAGGTCCTTAGAGGGTTGTGTTCCTCTACAAAATAAATCTTGATTTAGATAGCACAGGAAGAGTAAAAGGTATAGTGTATACTGGGGAAAAATGAGTTTCATGATTGTGCATGTTGTACCTACATCAGATTGCTAGCTGTATTGGGGAGGGGTTGGGAAGGGAGGAAGGGAGAAAAATTTTACAAAAGTAAATGTTGAAAATGATTTTTACAAGTCATAGGAAAAATGCTTTTAGGAGGAAAAAAATTAGTTTCAGAGGATATATGACACAGTAATGGTTTCAAATGTTTTGGCTGAGTTTCCAAACATAGGAACAGTGTGATACAGTGAAAAAAACTGACTTCAGAGGTAGAGGACCGAGCTCCCACCTCTGCCACTTGCCACTTCTACTCTGCATTTCTGTTTTCTTTTGAGTAAGAAGAATGATATATTGTGTGGGCTCCATAGTTAATTCCAGCTCTAAATCAATGAATCTATGAAAACAGCATGAATTCCTTGATATTGTACCTCATGTAGAAGTATGTTTTCCCCCCAGACTTTCAGTGATTTTTCTGCACATCAGATCCAAAAGATCACAGTTATGAATTTAGCATGATAACTTGTCCAAAAATCCCATGGGCAGCATTTTGCCAGGAAAGGAGATAGAAAACTGAGATGCTATACTAGAAGTTTTCATGTTGTTCTGCTCCTGCTCCTCTTCTTCATCCATTTTTCTTCTTCATTTCCTCCTCTTCCTCCTTCTTCACTTGTATTCATCTTTAAGATTTATGCAGTTTCTTATAAATGATCCCTTATTTGATCCTCCTAACAACTGAGGGAATTAGGTGTGATCTATGCTTCCATTTTACTGAGCTAGTCATCAGGTATTTGCCCAGCTTCTCATTAGCATTACTTTACACCTTACTCATAGTAATGGCTATCCAAGTCAGAGTAGGACAGCAAGGATTTTGCCCTAGGTTCCTAAATTTAGGCAAGACCTACAGAAAGAAACAACAACGTATATAGAACTATGTTATAGATAGCGAATTATTAGTCAAGAAGGTTTGTTTGATTTTAAGTGATTTGATCAAAATCACAGCTAGTAGATATTTGAGATAGGATTTGAACCTAGGTCTTCCTGATTCTAAATTCAGACCCACAATGTATCTGATATATATACTATATCTCAATCATCATAATGTATGTGATGTATGAGAAAAGATTACAGAAATGAAGGTCTACAGAGCAAATTTAGAAATACTATTGTTTTTCTGTTTTCTAAAATTAATTTGATAAACTACACAGAATTCCATTTTGGCAATGAGCCTTACCTTCCATGACTTCACTGCATAAGATCTATGGCTCACAGAATCACTGGTTTAGAGTCAAATCTTCATTTTTTATGGGCTAGAATTAATCAACTTTCTAGACTGATTTGAAGATTTGACTCTAAATTATGTTTTATTCATGTCACTCAGCATCTTGACTATTTAGATACATGCAAAAAGTAACAAGGGGTTGGTAGCATATTGAATAAGGTGATGAACTTGAAGTTAGGAAGAATAGTTTTCATTATGACCTCAGACACAAGATTTCTCCAATTGCCAAATGAGGATAATAGCACTTATCTCAAGGTGCTGTTATGATGAAACAAATGAGATAACATCTGCCAGATGCTTTGCAAGCCTTAAAATACAACATGAGCAAGCCATAGAATTATTATTAGTAGTAGTATTTCATCAAAGGGAAAGAGAAGATGGAAAACAACTTATTAGACTTGGTTCTCTTAGTAATCAGCTGAGCCAGCACTTTCCATTTTTCATCTAGGTTTACAAACTGTTAAAAGGAGAAGTGACAGGAGGTTCCTTTCCATGAGTTTGTAAGCCAGGGCAATGTTGGAATGGTCACTAATGGGGTTTAATGGGGATCTGGGAGGAATGATGGATGAAACATCAGGGTGAAGATAGACTGTTGTGGTAGTCACTTGGGGTTCAGTGACTAGTGAGGAGTGATCCATCTTATAGCTTCTTATTTTAGTGCTCTTTATCAGGGTAAAGACTGGTTCCTTTTTTCACTAAGTACATTTTGCCAAGTGCATTAAAAGCAAGAAATACTTCTCAGGGGTGGCTAGGTGGTGCAGTGTATAGAGCACTGGCCCTGGAGTCAGGAGTACCTGAGTTCAAATCTGACCTCATACACTTAATAATTACCTACCTTGGACAAGTCATTTAACACCATTGCCTTGCAAAAATGAAAAGAAATACTTATTGACTAATTGATTAATTGCTACCTGTAATATAGTGTTAATTTTTTTGTTGTTTTCACACTGCTAAGGACTGAAGGCACTGAATTTGGGAACCAAGGGCAAAGTCATAATCATCTTACCTTACTTACAATTCTGAGGACTTTAATTATCTAGTTATCACTGATTCACCAAGAAGTGACTCTATTTATTATTACATTATGCTCTAATTTTAATATGCCAAAACAAAGAACATCTTAGAAATTATGAAGTAGAGAAATGTTAAAGAGTAAGTCATGAAAGTTGATAATGAACCGACGGAATTTCTATTTTTCTTTTTCTTTGAGGTTCTTGGCCCCACTTATCCTTCTGTAATATAGTTCCTTTCTGAACCTCATTAATTCTCTCAAAATAAGCAGCCTCTGAAGAAGGAAGAAAATCCTCAGCAGGTGGCTTTTTCCCCTTCCCACTGGAAGGGTAGAAAAATCTTAACTAAGGAAAGAAACAATAGAACATCATATTAGCCCAGTCAGGATAACTTTGGGAACAGATAAGTTCTTGTTAATAAAATCCAGAGACTTTACCACCAAAAGGAATGTATTTCTCTGGGTGTGCTTGCCTTCATACCATGAAACTATTTCAGGTTGGGCAGCTGTTTTCACTAGTTTTGTAATTAGAAAACATTCCTTACCCTCATTTTAGTTCAGTTATAACTTGGAGAGAAGGTTCTTTCCTTCTAATACCTCATAAGAGTTTAATTAGATTACAAATGTTGGTAACAACCTTCTCAAAACTTTTCCCACATTGACTGCTCCCCTGTTGAGAAGGAAAATGGAAGTTTTCCTTTTCAAGTCAGTTTATGCAATTCGATTTGATTCAATTCAACAAATATTTATTGACATTTAACCTGTGTTCCAAGCACTCTATTAGGCACTGAAAACATTCAACTACACAAAAAAGATATCTTATAGATTTGGATGCCCCATTTAGTAATTCAGTTTGTAGCTTATTCGAGGTTGCTCATCTTTTACAACTCATGAAGTTTTGAGATGGGTTAACAACCCTGTGTTTCTTATGTAAGGGAATGACCCTTTAGTGGAGTTAGTTTGCTGATCTGGAGCATGTCGGCTTGTGAGAAAAGCAGTTGCCCAATTGTCTATCTTAACTATTCACTTGTCTGGGGCAAAGGAGTGGTCAGAGTTCTAAGAAAAGAAATTATTGAAGTTAAGTCTAATTCAAGGTTGTCAGAGAACATTTGTTCATTTGGATGTGTCAAACTATAAAATATGGGAACAAATAGAGAATAAAGCATTTACCTTCATGATTTGTGTATGAAGAATTAGATAATTTTTGCATTAATAACTGAGGAAATATGTATATCAGAACTATTTGTGATTATGAGACAAATTCAGTTTAACTGTTCATAGAATGAAGAAGAAAATTTGGTTACTCACTATAAGCTAATGCAGAACTGCTCACAGTGATGACCCAGAGTTTAAATAGGGAAATAGAAGAGAGAGCTAAAAAGAACTTTGTCAAAGAAACACAATGATTTTCTCTACCTCTATCCCTCTCTATACTTGTTGCAAGACAGATTAATTAGTCAATGAAAGCTCAGAGTGCTCTCTGCACTGTACCTACTATTATTTTCCCCAGTAAGACAATAATCTGAAGAAAATGAGTGGAGAGGATATATTCTCTACACTCCTATGACTATCTGATAAAAAGAAGAGAAGACGGAGAAAATATTTCTATGCATTGTAACCTATTTTTGCAGAGGAGGAGGAGGAGGAGAACAAAGAAGAAAAAGGAGAAGAAGGAGGGGAGAAGAAGGAGGAAGAGGAGGAGGAGACTCAGGAGAAGGAGAAGAATCTCACAAAAAGAATCGGGGGGGGGCATTTTTGACAATATTAGGATCAAAATCATTGCCTTTTCTTTAAAGACTATAATATTTCTTTAGCTGAAGGACTTAACTAAGGCTGGATATTATAGTTGCTCCTGAGGAGCAAATCTGGCTAAGTAGAGGAACAGCTTGGAAGGAGAGAATAAGAGAAGTCACCCAATAGATCAAGTAGTTGTCACTATTAGTTCCCAGTGAGGTCTTAGGCAATAACAGCATAGATTAAATAAACTTAGTAGCAAAAACATCATTTCAGCATAGAAACTACATTTATCAAGAAGTTTCTAATAAACAGTTCTCAGGAAGAAAGTGGACACAAAGTTTCAAAGTTCCGAGTTACCCCAAGTACACAGATTTTGCTCACATATGGCCATTCTAGTCAGATTTCTATGAGTTTGTGCTCTCTCTTTCCCTTAGATACTGATTTCATTAGAGAGAAAAGTGTACCATAGATATTTTTTAATCCTATATTTACATTATAGGAGTACCTGTGACATTTTTATGACTTTCTACTTATTGTGAAATAAATGGTTATGTTTAAGATTTAATGTGTGTAATCTAATGTGTCATTGTGAATGGCTGAGCTTGTGTAAATGGAAGTATACTGATGGAGGCTTTAAAGGTAAAGAAGGAACTGGGGGAATATATCCTCTCACACTTTACCCTTGGGGCTTAGAGAGTGTTTGACTGTTGCTGAGTGGTGATGGTTCTTTTCTGTGAACCTGCTGGTTTGAAGGCAAGTTAAGGTGAATGAGCCAGACCAGAGAGTGACCAAGAGTTCCATGCCAGGGATGGTACAAACTGGTGTTACATTTAATAACTTCTACTTTGCCCTGCTTTTCACCCATGTTATCATTATCATTGCCAGAGCAGAAAAGGCTGAGAGTCATTTTATATTTTTCTTTGTTTCATCATTGCGATGGTCATAAAAATTCATCACCAAATAAATAGTCAACCTACTCAACCAGACTAGTCCTTTGAAAACAGAATTGGTCTATTGCTGGGATCCTATTCAAAGTTTTTCTAGTGTGGTAGAACCTAGCAAAATGTATACTCTGCTGTCATAGCCTACAAGAAGCATTCTACCATGAAGCATTAAATTGGAACTTTGTGGAGAAAGCAATACAAATATACAAAGATAAAAATTAAAATTGCCCGTGCTCTCAAAGAGCTTACTTTCTAGGGGGTTGGGGTACAGCGTCAGGGATGGGGAAGGAGGGAAAATCCTCAGATACTTAGATGTACATGGAAAGTACATGGAAAGTAAACACAAAGTATCTTTGTCAGTATAATAAGGAGACAAATCTAATCCAGTTAAAAAGAGAATTGGGGTGAAATCCCTAAAGGAATCATTTTAAAATTTGTAATTCCAAGCTCTGATTTTTTGTTGCAGCTTGACAATTCTATTATGTGCCATCAAATCATACAACTCTTCCCAAACACAAAGGAATCAATCCCATTGCTCTTATAGCTTCTTCTATAAGAATGGACTTCCACTCTGAGTCCACTTCCATTTACATAATACCAAAACATTTCCTAAAAAGTGGGAAACAAGGGGCAGCTAGGTGGCGCAGTGTATGGTGGCCCTGGAGTCAGGAGTACCTGAGTTCATATCCGACCTCAGACACTTAATAATTACCTAGCTGTGTGGTCTTGGGCAAGCCACTTAACCCCATTGCCTTAAAAAAAAAAAACCCCTAAAAAACAAAACAAAGCAAAAACAAATTAATTTTAAAAAAAGTGGAAAACAAGACTATACAATCTCATTTTTGAGTATATTACCACTATCACCATTGTATATCCCAGCACTTCCATGAAATTAAAAAATCATTTCTATAACATAATATAATGAAAAAGATGATTGCACTTCAAACTGTCAATTTATTATGCACCACATGCTATTCCTTTTAAATATATAATAAAGTTATATAAATTTTTTTTTCTCCTGACTTTATCACTCCTAGAGATGGCTACAATTATGCTCAAATAGGTATGTATGTATATACATATATATATGTATATACATATATAATGAATTTTGGGGAGCAGAGGGGTATTATATATACATATATACACATATATACATATATGCATATATACACATATATGCATATATATACATATAAAATTAATCTATACATCTATTTATCAGTTCTATCAGAACTCAATTCTTCTTTACCTTTTCCTACCCAATTTTGTTTTTTAGAATCATCCCACTCAATCACAGCTTTTCTTTTAAAATACTTAAGTAATGATGACAGTTTTAAGAATATTGATAGCATTTTCATATGTGATAAATTAATAATTTGACCTTAATTAATATCTTTAATTAGTCTTTAATGTTTTCCTTATATCTCCTCTGGATCTTTTGAACTGAATTCTCCATTGAGTTCTTATCTTTTTGTTACAAACACCTGAAAATCTTTCAGTTTGTCAAATAACCATTTCATTCAGGATTATACTCACTTTTTGGTATATATATATATATATATATATACATATATATATATATGTATGTATGTATGTATGCATTTATACATCCCCAAATACCCATATATTTGCTGGGTAAGTTTTTCTTGGAAGAAACCCCAGATCTTTTACTCTTTGAAATATAATGTTCCAAGACCTTCAAACTTTTAGTGTAGAAGTTGCTAAGTCTTGTGAAATCCAGAAATATTCTGTAGCATTTAAGTGACTTTTTTTGTCTTTGCAATATTTTCTTCTTAACCTAGGAGTTTTGAAATTCAGTTATTCCTGTAAATTTTCCTCTTGAGATTTCTTTCAGATGGTAAATGGAAATTTTTTCTATTTTATTTACCCTCTTTTAGAATTTTGGGGAAATTTTACTTAATAATTTTCTGTAATACTGTATACAGATTCTTTTTTTAATCATAATTTTCAGAAAGTCCAACAATTCTAATATAATCTCTCCTTGATTTTTTCTCCAAATCAGTTTTTTTCTGATGAGATGTTTTTGATTCTCTTCTATTTTTTTCTAGCTTTATTATTTCCTGGTGTCTTATCATGTAATTTGGTTTCACTTGCCCATTTCTAGTCTTCAAAGATTTATTTTCTTAATATTTTATACCTTGTTTTCAATTGATTAACTTTCCCCCAAAATTTTTCCTTGAGCTCTCTTATTTGATTTTTGAATTCCTTTTTAAGTTTTTCCAAGAACTCTTTTTAAAGCTTGTGATCATTTGACTATACTCTTTGAGGTAGGAGTGACTTTTTTTTAACCTCACTATCTTCCTCTGAATATAAACCCAGATATTCATAGCTATCAATGGTTAGAATCCCCCCCTTTTGCTTACTCTTTTTTGTTTACTTTTTATTTTTAATTTAATTTATTTTATTTTAAGCAGCTTTTTAATCCCGATTTATGGGTAATGTTGCCCTAGACCTCAGATTCTCATTATTGTTTTCTGAATGCTGGGGAGCAGGGCAGGTATTAGCCTCAATTACTCCTCTCTTCTAAGCCACAATTAAGTCCCCCCAGTTCCACTATCCCAAAAAAACCATTGCTGCTCTAGGAGTTAAACTGCACTGGTGGGGCCTGTGTACTTGCTCCTCCCTGCCCACAGTTACAGCCTGGTCAGCGCCACTAGACCTGATTTCCAGAAGCAGCAGGGGTCCCTTAATCTTCCCCCACTCAGCCTCTGCTGTTCCTTAGATCAAAGTTTGTGAGAGAAAAGATGTGAAGTAAAAGTTCCTCAGGCTGTGAAATAAAAGTTCATGAGGTGAAAGTGGAGGTGAAATTTTTTGAGACCTAGGCTGCCCACTGACAAAACTGCTTCAGGGTCTGCTGTTTGTTGTTATAGGGGGCTTGGCTTAATGGTTCAAATTTTAGTTCCTGGAAGTCCTGTCTTTTCTGAGGTCCTCTCAATTGTCTTAGGAAGACAACTTTATTTTTGCTGCTCTATGTTCATTTCATGGAAATTTTCTGTTGGCGGAGGAAATCTGGAGAGCTTGGAAATTTCTGATTTGCTCTTCCATCTTTCCATAATGCAACCCCCCCACCCATGTCTTTTCAACCTAATTTTCATGCATCATTCTGCAAATACACCATCTAGGAACTCTCCACCATGGTGGAGGTCTTCCTTTGACTCCTTTACTATCTTGGGGAAGGGGTATAAATGGAGAATTTATGCTGGCCAGCTGTCATCTTTCTCACAACTTGACTCATCCACTTCCTTTTCCTGTTATATATGTCCCTAATAGTATCTTTATACCAGTTCTCGATACAAGTAATTAATGTTACTATACTTAAGAATACACATGTTTACCAAGACCCTTTCCAGGGGCCCTTTGGGTCACTTGCAATTTTGGTTCTTGTGTTTTATTGCTTGGAAGTATATCACATAACTGGGAGAAAATGGAAATAACCAAAGAACTAAGCATGATATAAAAATGAAAATGTAACAAAACCCACAAATGGGCACATACTGCTTGGGTCTTGGGTTACCCAAAGTTTCAGACTTCTTGATCCCTTGCAACTTAGGCATGAGTAGAATACTGTAACATCATTCTGAATCTGTTGTGTCCTTGAGTTTCCTTTTCAAATAAATTCTCCAGTCTTAATTTCTTTGTTTCTGGGTCGGTTTGACTAAAAGTATTTTTTTATTTCTGTGAGACTGTCATGTGCATGACACTTCTTATGAGCCAGAAAGCAAGAATGTAGATTCAGATTCTGAAAGTTTGTCAATCACCCTTTATGAGAAAATGATTTGCTCCAGGATGATGGCCAGCTTGCAGATGAGTACTATTAGCCTTGGGAGGGCAATAAAATCATTTTTCCAGGCTTAGGAGCTTAGGAGTTTAATAGTAATGAGAAAAGGGGGTAGCTAGGTGGACAGCTATGTAGATAGAGCACTGGCCTTGAAGTCAAGAGGATGAGAGTTTGAATCAGTTTCAGACACTTGACTTTTACTAGCTGTGTGACCTTGGTTAAGTCACTTAGCCCTGATTGCCTCTCATCCAGGACCATCTCCAGTTGTCCTGATTCCTATCTGGCCATTGGACCCAGATGGCTCTGGAGGAGAAAAAGGCTGGCAACTCAGCACAGCATTCCCCTGTTGTTAGGACATCACGTCCCTGATGTTGTGGTCTTCTTCGAAAATGAAGAACAAACATTATTGTTATTATTATGAGAAGAGGGAGTCTTCCTCCTTGCTTTCCAGAGACAGGTAGTTCCAAGTCTCAAGTGGAAACTACAGGCTTATCAAACATGTAAACCCAGAATTCTGTGGGATCTTGAAAGAAATGTCCCACTGGAAAAACAAATATACCATCATGGATCTATCAGCAGATCAGATGCTAAAAAACCCCTCTGGTTGTGTAAAAAGTGTAGCTGCCTTGTAAGAAATCTCCAGGCTTAAGTAAGCATGACTTTCCTGTCACTGAAGCACAACCAGGTCTTCATGCCCATGGAACTGACAAAATTCAAAGATAAATATCTCCTGGGTCATAACACTCCTCCATTTGACAGCAACCCTGGAGCCATCCAATACCACACAACCAAAAAACTGACCATCAAAAGAGCAGAATATGTCCCTGCTCTACCCTATGGCTGTCTGAATTCTATGAGAGGAGTGCCTTGTTCTCCTTTTTCATGGATAGGAAGTCACAGAGAAGTAAAGAAAGAAACACTATTCCTTATGCATTGATCAGAGCTCTGGACTGGAAGAGGAAACAGAAAATGAGAGTTTTTCACCATAGATTGACTGACTGTATTCACATCATCAGAGTGCTTTTTTGCATGTTTTTGGAACTATTTCTCTTTAGAAACATGTTTCTCAGGGCAGCTAGGTGGTGTAGAGGATAGAGCACAGACCCTGGAGTCAGGAGTACCTGCGTTCAAATCTGGCCTCAGACACTTAATAATTACCTAGCTGTGTGACCTTGGGTAAACCACTTAATCCCAAAAAGAAAAAAAAACCCCAAAACTATGTTTCTCTTTAATGCAATGTAGAAATCATGTTTAAATGTGAAAGAAGAGAATCTAGCCTCACTCCCCACATCTTCTTTTATTTTCTGTGAATTAAAATAGTTTCATATCCAAAGATATGCCTTCCAGGATAAACAGAAGCAAAGCAGCTTATAGCAAAATGAGCTCCAAGGATTTTAATTTATTTTTTCTCCTGCTGTTATGAACTCACATTGGTACTCAGCTGTCAGATTAATCTTAAAGAGCAAATTTAACCATGTTACCCCCTTATTCAATAAACTCCAATGGTTACCTGTCATCTCCAGAATCAAATATAAAATCCCTTATTTGGTATTCCAAGCCCTTAGGAACCTGTATCCCTACCTCCTGATCTTCCAGTCTTCTAATTCCTTGTACTCCACCACATATTCTGCAAATCCAGGGACAGACATTGGCTTCCCTGCTGTTCCTCATATAAAACACTCTATCTTCTGACTCTGGGAATGTTCACTGGTTGTCCTCCCTCTCTGGTATTCTCTCCCTCTTCTGCCTCCTGCATTTCCTGGTTTTCTTCAGGCCTGACCTAAGTTACTACCTTCTTTAGGAAGCTTCTTCTGCTCCTACTTAATATGCATGCTTTCCCTCTGAGATGATCTCCATTTAATTTGCATAGAATTTATTTTATACACAGTTGTTTATATATTGTCTCTTCTATTAGATTGTGAATTCATTTTTAAAAAAGGACATTTATTTTTAAATGTTTCTTTGTATCTCTATTACTTATCATAGTGTCTAGCACATAGCAGGATTTAATAAATTTCTACATCCTTTCTTCCTACGTTGCTTCCCCAAGGAGAATATATATATATATTTTCCTTGAGGAGAGTAACAATTTCATTTTATTTTTATATCCTCAGATGTAATTGATGTTTAATAAATGCTTGATGAATGATGTGTCAACCAATATAATTATGTGAATATTAAAAATCATAATATAAATATAAACACAAAGCACTCATTTTATTATATTTTATTAATTTAACTTCAGTATTTGAATTTGGTTTTGGTTTTCCAAAACCAAAAAAGGACAAATATTTACTTTGATGAATAAAAAATAAATCTTTTTCATCTTTGTTATCATGGTTATAACCTAAGTAAGACATGAAGGCAACATGAGCCCTTATTAGTACAAACTTGATCTAGTAACCAAATCTCAAATTTCTCTTAGTTTAACACATTCAATGAAAGTTTTCAATCATGAGGAATCTGATTTTCTATCACCTTTTTAGTTCCTAACCTAGAGTCAAAAAAAGAAGCTGGAAGCATCAGTGGGAAGCTGGTTATAGTGGCTGCATGTCTGTGATCCCTCCTCTGGAGGAGGTGAATGCTGATGGATTTTACTTGAGCTCAGGAGTTCTAAATTGGAGTAGGGTTAAAGTTGATGGAGTGTCCATAGGAATCCAGGACTGTGTGTGCGTGTGTGTGTGTGTGTGTGTGTGTGTGTGTGTGTGTGTGTGTGTGAAATGTGCTACTAGACTGTCCAAGAAGGGATAAAATCTCTTTGCCCCAGTGAGAAACAGATCAAACCTCCTGTTTTTTCCAGTGATAGGATCAGCCTGTGAGTGGTCATGTTGCAACAAAATAGGGAGACTTGGTTTTAAAACAAAGAAAGAAATGAACAAAAAAAAAGTCTATGGGAAAATTGAAATTCTCATAAAAGTTGCTTTGAATCTTCTGACCCCTCTATGTGCTTTCACACACACACACACACACACACACACACACACACACATGCAATGGTAGAAGGAACTTGGAAATGACTCATGTGTTTATCATTGATGGAATAACTAGTTCCATATGTCCATACACACCTCATTTTCTGTCTGGCCTTCAGACAAGCAGTCTTACACTGTGATTTTCAAGGAAGTAGGGAAAGAGAAATAGGAATCTGCTTTTGCTTAAGCCTACTTAAAAGAGAAAATACAATTAGATGACCTGCCCAAAAACTGTTTAAGTTCATTCCAAGTGGCTAACTTCAGAGCTTAGGAAAATGGAGCCAGTTTTTTCTACCTTGGGTATTTTTCAAAAAACATCAGCTTCAGTATTTCAATAAGTTTATGGTCTCATCACTGTGTATATTCCCTTTACCAGTTCAGATTCGTTCCCTCTCAACTTGAGTCATTCTTGTCCATATTTTCCCATAAATTCTCCATAGAGGATTTAATCATATCAGAACACTGATTTTTGAATCTTTGAGATCATCTAATTCAACCATCTATTTTTTTGATGAAAGATTTTATTTATTTTCAGTTTTAAAAATTTACCCCTATTCTTGCTTCCCTCCCCCCACCCCCCCACAGAAGGCAGTCTGTTAGTCTTTACATTGTTTCCATGGTATACATTGATCTAAGCTGAATGTGATGACATAGAAATCATATCCTTAAGGAAGAAAAATAAAGTATGAGATAGCAAAATTACATAATAAGATAATGGGTTTGAGTCTTTGGTCTTTGTTCAAATTCCACAATCTTTTCTCTGGATACAGATGGTCTTCTCCATTGCAGATAGCCCAAAATGTTCACGATTCTTGCACTGATGGAATGAGCAAGTCCATCAAGGATGATGACCACCCCCTTGTTGTTGTTAGGGTGTACAATGTTTTTCTGGTTCTGTTCATCTCACACAGCATCACTTCATGCAAATCCTTCTATGCTTCCCTGAATTCCCATCCCTCCTGGTTTCTTCTTTTTTTTGTTAATATGATTTTATTTATACATTACTTAAAATATTCTGTTTAAGAGTAAACATACTACCCCCTCCCCCACAAAAATGTAGAACCTATTGAGAAATAAAAAAAGAAAGAGAAAAAAATGTGTTTCAGTCTGTGTTCTGATACCATCAGTTCTGTCTCTAGTGGATCACATTCTTTGTCCTAAGTCCATCACAGAAGTTACTTCCATATTTTTCCACAGTTGCTGTTGCTGATTGTAATTCCCTCCATCTATTCTTCCCATGACCATATATTATATTTTCAATCTCCTTTCACTCTGTCCCTCTTCTAAAATGTGCTGTAGGGTAGCTGAGTGGCACAGTGGACAGTGCACTAGCTCTGGGGCCAAAAGGCCCCAGACCCACCTACCACCCCAGAGACCCAGCAACCACCTGGCCCTGTGGTTGGGGACAGGCCACCCAATCCCACCACCTTGCAAAAAGTAAAAAAGAAAATTGTGTTATATCTGACTATTCTCTCCTATGATTTACCCTCTCCTTTATCACCCATATTCCCTCCCCCCTGTCCCCCTTCTCTTCTTTTTACTCTAGATGTCCATACCCTATTGAGTGTGTATGCTGTTTCCTCTCTGAACCATTTCTGATGAGAGTGAAGGGTCCCTCAATCCCCCTCACCTTTCCCCCTTCCATACCATTGCAATATCTTATTGCAATAAAAAAAACCTTTTATATGAAATAGCTTAGCCTATGCCACCTCTCCTTTCTCTTACTCCCAGTACATTTCCCTTTTAGCCATTGACTCCATTTTTACAGTATAGTTTATCTTCAAATTCAGCTCCCTCCTGTGCTTCATCTATAAAGGCTCCTACCTACTTCATTAAGTGATAAAGTTCATATGAATATTATCAGTATCATTTTTCTATGCAGGAATACATGCAGTTTATCCTCATTAAGTCCCTCATAATTTACCCTTCTCCTCTACTCTCTATGCTTCACCTGAGTCCAGTACTTGAAGGTCAAACTTTCTGTTCAGCTCTGGTTATTTTGACAGGAACATTTGAAATCTCCCTGTTTCATTGAAAGTCCATCTTTTGGGGCAGCTAGGTGGCATAGTGGATAAAGCACCAGCCCTGGAGTCAGGAGTACCTGGGTTCAAATCTGGTCTCAGACACTTAATAATTATGTAGCCGTGTGGCCTTGGGCAAGCCACTTAACCCCATTGCCTAGCAGAAACCTAAAAAAAAAAAAGTCCATCTTTTCCCCTGTAAGAGGATATTCAGTTTTGATGGGTAGTTGATTCTCAGTTGCATTCCAAGCTCTTTTGCCTTCCAGAATATTATATTCTAAGCCCTACAAACCCTTAATGTAGTTGCTGCTAAGTTCTGTGTGATCCTGACTGCAACTCCATGATATTTGAATTGTGTCCTTCTGGCTGCTTGTAATATTTTCTCTTTGACTTGGGAGTTCTGGAACTTGGCTATAATATTCCTGGGGGGTGATTTTTTTGTATCTCTTTCCAGAGGAGGTTGGTGGATTGTCTCAATTTCTATTTTGCCTTCCACTTCTAGGATATCAGGGCAATTTTCCTATAGGAATTCTTTAAAAATAAGATCAAGGCTCTTTTCCTGATCATGATTTTCAGATATCCCAATAATTTTTAAATTCTTTCCTGAATTTGTTTTCCAGATCAGTTGTTTTTTCAATGAGATGTTTCACATTTTCTTCAAATTTTTCATTCTTTTGGTGTTGAAGTATTGTACCTTGATTTCTCTTAAAGTCATCAGCTTCCTTTAGCTCCATTCTACATCTGAAGGATTTGTTTTCCTCAGAGAGCTTTCTTATCTTCTTTTCCATCTGGCCAATTCTGCTTTTTAAAGCATTCTTCTCCTCAATAATTTTTTGAACTGTTTTATCCATTTGACCTAAGCTGGTTTTTACCATGTTATTTTCTTCAGCATTTTTTGGATCTCCTTGACTAAGCCGCTGACTTCATTTTCATGTTTTTCCTGCATCTCTCTCATTTCTTTTCCCAATTTTTCTTCTATCTCCCTTACTTGATTTTCAAAATCTTTTTTGAGCTCTGTCATAGCCTGAGCCCAACTTCCATTTTTCTTGGAGTCTTTAGATGCAGAAGCTTATACTCAATCATCTTCAAATTGAGTATTTTGATCCTCTTTGGGATCATAGACAAAGTATTTGTCAATGGTCAGGTTCCTTTTCTTTTCTGTTTACTCATTTCCACAGCCTGGTTTTGGGATGCTTCCTGAGCCTCTGAGTTTTATTGGGACACCCCTACAAGGATCTGAGTGTGTGAGGTTCTGACTGCTCTCCTGGTCTGTGAATAACCATAAGCATACCTCTCTGCCTTGGGGATGGGGGGAAGTTCCATTTCTTTGGGGGTGCCTAGACTGCAATCAGGATCTGAAGGTGGTCAGAGTCCCATGGTCCTGTTCCAGGGACAGAGGACAGACCTCGGAAGTCTCCCTCCTCTCCCTCACATTTGGTGGGCTGAGCACTAAAGGACCAGCTGCCTAGAGGTTCCTGCTTGCCAGCTCTGGGGTGTCCTGGATCTAGGCTGCTGGCTGTGCTAAGTGCTGTACCCATGCCAAATGTGCTGAGGGCCATGACTATACTCAGGGCCTGTGCTTCTTGCTCATTCTGGTAGAGGTCTCCTGCTGATCTTCCAAGTTGTGCTTGATTCTTCCTGGGGTGTAGGTCAGGAAACTGCTTCTGCTGCCAGGAGCCATGGCTCCCAAGAACCTTGGAGCTGTTCCCAGGAGGCTGAAGTATCTTCATTCTGGCAGACCACTCCTCTAACCCTGTGGAACAGAGTTTTTCCACTATTTTCTAGGTTACCTTGGGCTGGAGAATTGCTTCACTACATCTTTCTGTGGGTTCTGTCTCTTAACAATTTAGTCATAATTTTGAGATTTTTGAAATATTTTGGAGAGAGCACCTAGGAGAGACTCTAATCCTGCCACCATCTTGGCTCTGCCCCCTCACCCATCTCTTTTAACAGATGAGGAAACTAAGGCCCAGATCATAGAGACAATGAGTTGCAAGGTCAAGATTTGAACGTAGGTCTTCTGACTCCAAATCTAGAATCTTTCCCATTGTATATGCCTCCACACAATATGCTAGAAATAGAATCGACTATTTAGAGAATTTTAGAGTTGGAAGGGACTTTAGCAAGTCAATGTAGAACAGGGAATCTTAATCTGTGATCTAACTTAAGACTCTGTGGAAAGATTTAGTTGAGTCTATGAAATTAAAGAGGAAAAAAAGTCTTTATTTCCACTAATCTCTAGCTGACTTTTAGTATTTTCTTCAAATCTTAAAAAAAACATACTGAGAAGGAGTTCATTAATTTCATCAAACTGACAAGGGATCCATTACACAAAAGAGGTTAAGAACTTATGATGTAGAAGAATTCCTTCTACTTATCAGATAATGACTCATTCATTGTTTACTTGAAGATCTCCACTAAAAAGGGCAATTTTTTTCCTGTTATTTCCTTAAGTAACCCATTTTTTTGCCTGCTCTAATTTTCAGAAAATTTCTTTAGATCAACACTAATTTTGTTCCGTGTGACTTTCAGCCAAATTGGCCTCCTAGATATTCCTTGAACTTGGCTTTGCCATTTTCTGTCTCCAAGATTAGTACAGGCTGTTCCTCAACCCTCAATTCTACTTAGAATCTCTACCTCCCTTCACAGTTCAGTTTAACTTCTGTCTCTAGCATGTGAAGGAAAGAAAACCAATATTTATCAAATTCCTTCTAGACATTGTACTAAGCACTTTACAAACATTAACTCATTTGATCCCTAAAATAATGCTGGGAGGTTCAGAGGTTCTTTTTGAAATTAGATTTCAAATCTAAATCTAGGTCCAGTGTTCCATCTACTGCAAGACTAGCTGCTTCTAAGCATAAAGACTTTTTCTAATAGCATTTCCCCTTTTCCCCCTCCTGCATCCCTATTTCTTTTTTTTATTTCTTTTTTTATTCTCATTTTGTACAAATTTTTTTTACATTAATAAAATATTCTTGTTTACAAGTAAACAAAATACCCCTCCCCCCATGAATATAGATAGACTTGCTTGGGTGAAAAAAGTAAAGGGGAGAGAAAAAAAATTAAAATTAAAAAAATAATAGTAATAATTGTAGGTATGGCCAGGTGGCACAATGTATGAAGCACCAGCCCTGGAGCCACGAGCACCGGAACCCAAAAGAGCCCATATCCAGCCTTGTAAACCCAACAATCACCCAGCCATGTGAATTGCAAGCCACCCGATCCCCACTACCCTGCAAAAACCAAAAATAAGAAAAAAAAAGACCCCAAATAAAATAAAATAGTAGTAATAGTAGGGGTGACTGGGTGGCAGACAGAACATTGGCCCTTGAGCCAGGAGCACCTGGGTCTAAATCCATCCCCAGACACCCAAAGATCCCCCTGCTATGTGGCCCCAGGCAGGCCACCCAGCCCCACTTGCCCTGCACCCTCCCCCAAATAATAATAACAAAAAATGTGCTTCAGTCTTTGTCCCAAAACCACCAACTCTGTCATTGGTGGATCACACTCTTTATGATAAGTCCATCATAAAAGTTACTTCCATATTTTTCCAACGTTGCCATTGTTGATCGCAACTCCCTCCTTTCTTATTTCTCCACTACCATGTACTATATTTTCTCACTCTGTCACTCTGACTCTGCTGTAGGGTCACTGAGTGGTGCAGCAGACAGATCCCTGGTCCTGGGGCCAAGAAGCCCTGAGCCCCCATACCACCCCTTAGGCCCAGAATCCACCTGGCCCTATGGTCCTGGGCAGGCCTTCCAATCCCAGCCCCTTGCAAGAAGTAAAAAAGAAAATGTGTTATATCTGACCACTCTCCCGCCATGGTCCATCCTCTCCTCCTTTTTTCACATCCCCACCCCTTCCCCCTGCTCCCCCCTCCTTCTTACTCCAGATGTCTACACCCCATGGAGTATATTTGCTGTTTCCTCTCCTAGCCATCTCTGATGAGAGCAAAGGTTCCCTCATTCCCCCTTGCCTCCCCCTTCCATATCATTGCAATAGCTCATTGTAATGAAAAAAATTTTATGTGAAATATCTTGGACTATTCCCCCCTCTCCTTTTTCTTTCTCCCATTGAATTTTCCTTTTTTCCTATTGACTCCATTTTTACACCATATTTTATCTTCAAATTCAGCTTTCTCCTGTGCTTCAACTATAAAAGCTCCCTCTACCTGCTCTATTAACTGAGAAGGTTCATATGAGTATTATCAGTGTCATTTTTCTATGCAGGAATACATGCAGTTTATCCTCATTAAGTCCCTCATATTTCCCCCCTCTCCTCCAATCTCCATGCTTCACCTGAATCCTGTATCTGAAGATCAAACCTTCTGTTCAGCTCTAGCCATTCCAAAAGGAACATTTGAAATTCCCCTGGTTCATTGAAAGTCCATCTTTTTCCCTGGAATAGGACATTCAGCCTTGCTGGGTAGTTCATTCTTGGCTGCATTCTAAGCTCGTTTGCCTTCCAGTATATTGTATTCCAAGCCCTACGAGCTTCCAATGTAGTTGCTGCTAAGTCCTGTGTGATCCTGACTGCAGCTCCATGATATTTGAACTGTGTCCTTCTGGCTGCTTGTAATATTTTTTCTTTGACTTGGGAGTTCTAGAACTTGGCTATAATATTCCTAGGGGTTGGTTTTTGGGGATCTCTTTCTCGGGGGGATTGATGGATTCTCTCCATTTCTATTTTGCCCTCTGCTTCTAGAATATCAGGGCAATTTTCCTGTAGTAATTCTTTGAAAATGATATCAAGGCTCTTTTCCTGATCATGACTTTCAGGTATTCCAATAATTTTTAAATTATCTTTCCTAAGTCTGTTTTCCATATCAGTTGTTTTTTCAATGAGATATTTCACATTTTCTTCTAATTTTTCATTTTTTTGGTTTTGAAGTATTGATTCCTGATTTCTGGTAAATTCATCAATCTCCCTGAATTCTATTCTTTGTCTGAAGGATTTTTTCTCCTCAGAGAGTTTTCTTATCTCTTTTTCCATCTGGCCAATTTTGCTTTTTAAGGCATTCTTCTCCTCAATAACTTTTTGAACTGTTTTATCCATTTGACCTAAGCTGGTTTTTAGCATGCTATTTTCTTCAGCATTTTTTTGGATTTCCTTGACTAAGCTGCTGACTTCATTTTCATGTTTTTCCTGCATCTCTCTGCTTTCTTTTCCCAGTTTTTCTTCCAACTCCCTCATTTGATTTTCAAAGTCTTTTTTGAGCTCTATCATAGCCTGAGCCCAATTTCTGTTTTTCTTGCAGTCTTTAGATGCAGGAGCTTGTGCTTCCTCATCTTCAGACTGAGTATCTTGATCCTTCTTGGGCTCATTTCCTCTTATTTCTGTGCTTGCTCATTTTCCCAGCCTGGTCCTGGTTTTGGGGTGCTTCCTGAGCTTTTGAGACACTTCCACAAGGGTCTCAGTATGTGAGGCTCTGTCCTCCCTCCTGGTCTTTGAATGACCATATGTGTCCCTCTCTGCCACGGGGCCGAGGTGGGGGGGGCCCTGTTTTTCTATTGGGGGGCCTAGACTGCGATCAGGATCTGAATATGGTCAGAGCCCCAGAGTCCTGTTCCAGAGGCAGAGGACAGAGCTCTGCAGTCTCTCTTCACTCTCCTCCCTCAGCTCAATGGACTCATGCCCTGGGGGCTCCTGCTTACTGGCTCCACCTGCTTCTGTTTCTGGGTCTGGGCTGCTGAAAGACCAAGCTGCTAGCTGTGTGCCCTGAGGGCTGGGCTCCATGTGCTCGCTCTGGCAGAGGTCCCCTGCTGTTCCCCCACTTTGTGCCCAGTGCTCCCCGGGATGCAGCTCAGGAGACTCCCCCGCTGCTGTGAGCCCCGGCTTCCAGCGCCCTGGGGCTGCCTCCAGGAGGCTGAAGTTCTTTCGCTCTGGTGCACTACCCGTCTCGAGGGCTACCCCTCCAACCAGGGGAGCAGAGCCTTTCTGCTGTTTTCCGGGTTACCTTGAGTAGGAGAATTGCCTCCCTGGGTCCCTTTGTGGGTTCTGTCTCTCGAAAGTTTAGTTAGAGTCCTTAGTTTATGAGTTTTATCAGAGAGCTCCTAAGACTTGAACCCTTCTAGTCACCATCTTGGCTCCTCTGCATCCCTATTTCTTATTGAAATTTTCCAAAAATTATTTTCTACTTTCTTATCTGTACATGCTGTATTCCTTTAGACAAATTGAAATTCCATGAGTATAGGGACTATTTTATTTGTCTTTGTATTATATCTTAGCATGATGATTTACTTAAAATTATTAGTCAGTGTTATAGAATTGAATTTCATATTCTGTTTCATATGTTGTCTTTTGGGGACAAACAAAGAAGGCTAATAAAAGCTCTCTAAGTAATTGAAGAAAGAAATCTTGACTTCCTAAGAATTCTCTTCTCTGAGCTTTAGCTTCCTAAAAGAAACACAAAAAAACAAAACCAAAAACCAATTAAATTATTTTTTCACAGAAATCTATTTTTATTGCCTCCTACCTTCCACTTCATTGAAAAAAGGAAAAGACAAATAAATCCCTTGTGAAAAAAATATGCATAGCCAAGCAAATCAATTCCTTTATGGGTTCTATTAAATGTATATATATATATATATATATATATATATATATATATATATATATATATATATTTAGAGCCATATATATATATATATAATTCTGTACTCTGAATTTATAACTTCTTTAAGACTCGCATCATTTTGTTGATCAGTTCTTCTAGCTTTCAAAGTTGTTTGTCTTTACAATATTATTGCTATTATTCCTGCTCATTTCATTCTTTGCCTTCAAAATAATCATTTAAAAATAATATTGATGTTAGAGTATAAATTATTCTAGTAATCAGGCAGAATCACAGGTGTACCTCCTTTTTTGTTATATTTTATGGAAAGTGACAAAAAGTTACTCTATCCATTTCTTATCTCATCTTCACTATATCAATAATTTTGGTCATTTCTTTTATATTATTACTTGTGTACCAATTCCACTTGAATCTTTTGATTCTCCTTTGGACAACCTAAAGTTGAGATTCTTCAGAGGCTGTAGTGCTCCAATATTCAAAGTCATCTAGGCATCATAGAGAGAATCTTGATGTGAACATGGATGGATTTTTACAGTAATGGATAGTTTGAAGGTCATTGGAAGGGTTATGCAGTTTCAAAAATGCAGTGCAATTAAATCTATTAATTTTCAACCTGAGTCTCAACTCATTGTCCAGTATAACAGAGGACACTAATAGATATAATGTAATAATCTTTGTATAATCTTTTGAAGCTTTGTGGGAGACAAATATTTCTTCAAAAAGTATTAAATTATTCCAGTAAAATGAATGAAAATTTAGCATCAAATATAACTAATAAGTTTGATATTTTTTATTTAAAGCTTCTAAAATTCATATTCTTAAAAAGTACATTGAAAAAGTTATGCACTAATGTTAAGTTCTTGTGTATTATTGTTGATTATTTTCATGGATTCATGGTGTATTGATTGTTTTTGTCTTTTTTTAACTGTCATCAAGATAAAAAAATCTGACAACACCTGAGTTAAAATTAATTTTAACTACCAACCATCTTTCATTTATCATTTAGACTTGAATTCTGAATCTTCACAGAAAAATCCTATGATTCTTCTAAAGCTGTGGTGCTCCAGGATTTAGACCCATATGACAGCATCAGAAGAATATTGGTGTGAAGGAGTTGGGGTTTTGAAGCAATAAAATCAATAGATTTAGAACTTTAAGAAGTCTTAGAGTTTATGGCAGGGGTGAAACCCTTGCCCAATCCAGAAGAGAGACCAGCTGAGTCCATTTTTTCAGATGAGGAAGCGAAGCTCATATGACCTAACTTGTTCAAGAACACATAAGTAATAAGTGACAGAGGCAAAAGGACAGGAGTCTTCTTCCTTTAAATGCAATTCCTTTTCTTCTGTACCACACCTCTCTCTATTTTACAGGTGAGGAAACTGAGACTGGTCTAACTGATCAGAATGAAACAAATAGTATCAGAGATGGAGTTCAAAAGCCTTACATTTCTCATTCTAAGTCAGGACTAGTTTTTTAATAGTATGGCTACCCTCAAATTGTACATCATACTCTAGGAAATATATGTTCTTCATCTATTTCTCTCCACTGCAAAGTCTGCAAAACCCTTAAACTGAACTTCTAGGCATCAGTTTATTATTGCAATCTCAGTGTTAGGGTGGAGGAAATATAGAGCTTCAACTGCTAGGCTGAGAGAGCATAGAACATCAAAATTGGAGATGTTAGGTTCTACTCCAACCTCTTCCTTTCCATATTCATTTATTTAACAAGGAAATTTGGACATTTTTTAACAGTTTTTAACATTTTCTGAATGGCAAAGTAGCTGTGTGGATAGAGCTCTGACTTTGGAGTCAGAAAGATACTGTTCTGAGATCAAATCTGGCCTTAGACATTTCCTAGTTATATAACTATAGGCAAGTCACTTAGCCTTGTTTGCCTCAATTCCCTCATTTGTAAAATGAACTGGAGAAAGAAATGACAAACCATTCCAATATCTTTGTTGAAAAAACTCCAAATGGGATCAGAAAGAGTTGAACAGAATTAAAAAAATGATTGAACAACAAAATATTATGCAAAACTGACTTCTCGATTTAGAAAATATCAGATAACCAGTAAAGGCAATAGTTGTAACACAAATAACATCTAGTCTGTTAGTTTTCTCAGCAACAACAAAGACAGGATTTAAGAGACAGATGAGAGCTCATAGATTAATGTAATCTTAGGTAAAATATAGGACTCAATTCTCAGGACTCTTCATAGAGAATGAGGACTAAACAACTTCCTGGATATTTTTTCTTTTTTAAAAATATTTTATCCTTCCCCAAGTACATGTAAAAACAATTTACAAATTTGAGATCCAAATTCTCTCGCATCCTCCATTAATTCCCCCATCTCTGAGAAGGCAAGTAATTTGATACAGGTTATATGTGTGTAGTCATGCAAAATATATTTCCATATTAGTCATGTTGTGAAAGAAAACAGAGAAAAAAACAAGAAAAATAAAGAAAGTAAAATAACAGTATGCTTTCATCGACTTTCAGACTCCAGCAGTTCTTTCTCTGGAGGCTGATAGCATTTTTCATCATAAGTTCTTCATAATTGTCTTGGATCTTTGTATTCCTGGAAATAGCTAAGTCATTCACAATTGACCCATTGGATATTTTCACATGCTATTTCCTCAAGCTCAATATATCTAAAACTGAACTCATCTTCTCCCTTTTGACTTCCCCATACTCTTTTCCTAGTCACTCATATTCAAGATCATAGTATCATTTTGACTTCATTTTGGTTCATTGACTTTTTTATAGAATCTATGAAATTTATTTCTTCCTTTCATTTCCACTGCCACTAACTTCATACCCTTCATTCCTGACTCAGTAGCATGCTGATAAATGTTTAACAACTCTGAGGGGAGTGTGTGTGGGGAATATACACCACTTTAAAGTTTAACATGCATTGTTAACAATTCCTCTATTGCTTTCTTAAGCCTAGACAATCAACAAAGTAATAAATTAAGCTCTGATTTATAGCTTTTGCTGATGTCAGAGATGTAAAGGCTCACATCAAGAATTTAAGAATCAGTATTCATGAGCTAGTCAGAGCTGGCACCAGCACACTTCACCTTTATTAGTGTTCGTTTTTTAAGCATTTTAGTCATGTCCAACTCTCTGTGACCTATTTGGAAGGTTTCTTGGAAACCACTAGAGTGGTTTGCCATTTCCTTCTCCAGCTCATTTTACAGATGAGTAATCAGAGGCAAACAGAATGTAGTGACTTGCTCAGGGCCATGCAGTTAGTATTTGAGGTCAGATTTGGATTGAGGAAGAGGAGTCTTCTTGACTTCAGACCTGACACTCTATCCACCATGCCGCCTGATTGCCCTTATATTGGTGCAGTTTCCTTTAATTGGCCTTTCTGTTAAGACTGCCTCTCTAATCCATGTTCCACAGGGCTTCCAAATATTTAACCTCATCCTTCTTCCCTACCATTCCTCTAAATTCTAGTTCTGAATTTCACTGGTTTAAGAATTCCTGGTGTGGAAACTCTTTCTACCAATACACATCTCCAGCACATCTATATCTTATGATCTTAATGAACTGACTTTAGAAGTGAGAATGCAGAGTAAGTTCCCCACAGTTATACACTTAGTGTGAAAGACAGGAATTGAATGCAAGTCTTCCTTAAGAGCCAGTCCTCTATTCACTGTGCCATGCCAAAGAAATCTTACAAAAATACTTCCTTTATCATGACACTCCCTTTGTGAGATTTAATAGCTCATTATTATAAGATAAATTTAAAATTCTATCTTCTTTTAGCTAAGATCTTCAATCAGTTTCCAAATTACCTTTCTAACCACTCCTATTACTCTGTAACATCAATCTTCTATTCTACCAGACTAGTCAATTCATTGTCCCCAAAACACATCTCAAAAAGAATTATTTTTTAATCTTCCCTTCATTCTTCATGTTTTTCCTTTCACTTGGAATATTATTGGTTTCTATTCTATTTAAATGCTATTTTTCTTCAAGATCCAGTTGAAGACTTCTTTGCTTAATTAAGACTTCCTAGCAAGTGTAAACTACATTAATGTCTTGTTTCTGAATTTCTATTGTGCTTTTTTGTCTTCATCATTTAATAAGAATTATCTGTTTCTCTCAGAGATAATATTAAGGATAACACAATATAGTAGAGGGGTTGATATCAAAGTGTGTAATTTGGGACATGGTGGTTGAAGCCAATGTAAACAATAGAGAGGGATCAATGAGGTAGAATGTGCTGGTGGGGTAATAATCTTTAAGTGGAAATCAATCTCAAGATTTGGTTTCCCTAGGATCATCCTAGGATCAGTGTGACTTTGGCAGGTGTCATAGGCACTACTGGCTTTTCAGAAAGTAGAATAATATTTGGCTAAAGGATACTTGCTCACAACAAAGTCTAGCTAAATTAGTAGTAAAAGGAATAGAAAAAGTTTATCATTAAACACCCTTCAAGGGTGGTTTTCAAGGGACACATTCTTTTTTTCCTTGGT